>NC_041400.2:50696699-50861699 GCF_900747795.2 Erpetoichthys calabaricus
CTCAAGATCCCTAGAAGATAAAAAAGGTTTGATCTTACCTAATAGATGAAGCTGGAAAAAGCAACTCTTGACTACAGAATTTACTTGTTTCTCAAAAGAGAGGTTACTGTCAAAGGTAACACCAAGATTGCGGACTTGAGGTTTGCAAAAGACAGAGAAAGAGCCGAGAAGTCCAAGACCAATTTGGGCTTTAGCTGATGGACTATAAGCACCTCCATTTTCTTTTGATTCAGATCAAGAAAATTATTAGCCATCCAGGATCTTAGTTCAGAAAGACAGTTATGCAGTTGATTTATTGCAGAGTTGCAGATGAGAATATAAACCTGTGTATCATCAGCATAGCAGTGAAAAGAAATGTTTAATTTCCTAAAAATAGCTCCAATAGGATGAAGGTATATAGAGAATAAGATAGGACCCAAAATGGATCCTTGAGGAACACCATATTTAAGAGGAGCAGTAGATGAAAAAGAGGAATTTAAAGTCACTGAAAAGCGTCTACCAGTTAGATATGACCTGAACCAGTTAAGAGCAGCCCATTTAAGCCCAACAAGATGTTCAAGCCGCAACAGCAATATCTCATGGTCAATAGTGTCAAAGGCAGCGGACAGGTCCAGGAGGACAAGGGCCGCAGCGCCACCTGAGTCAGTAATAATAGAGATGTCATTGAATACTTTAAGAAGGGCCGTCTCAACACCATGATAACGCCTAAAGCCAGATTGGTAGATCACAAATAAATTATTGGAGTTAAGGTGATCAACCAATTGATTATAAATAATTCTTTCTAATATTTTAGCCAGAAATGGCAATTGGGAAATCAGGTGAAAATTGGCTAAAAATCCAGGATCTAATTCTGCCTTTTTTAGACCAGGACACACTGCAGCGTGTTTAAAAAATGAGGGCACAATCCCCGCACTAATAGAATTATTGATTATGGCTAGTAAAGATGGGCCCAAAACATCAAAGGCTTCCACTAAGAGGCATGGTGGTACAATATCAAGAGGACTAGGGGCTGGTTAAAGGGTGTTAATAGTTCTTTTTAGCTGTGAAAGTGAGACAGGATCAAAAGATTTGAATACAATACCATGATTAACAGTACGAAGATCATAGTCAGTTGGAACAATACCACAGCAAATTTTATCAATTTTACTGACAAAGAATGAAAGAAATTGCTCACATGAAAGATCAGTGCTATTTAATCGCATCCCAGAATGAGGGTGAATGGCCACATTAATTGAATTAAATAAGACCCCAGGATTCTTAGAATGACGGGAAACTAAATCAGCAAAGAAATCATGTTTAGATTTCTTAACTGCAACCTAGTAGTTGAATAGCGAAGTCCTAAAAATCTGTTTAGAAACAATCAGACCATCTTTTTTCCAATGCCGTTCCACAGTTCAATAAGCGTGGCGCAGCGATCGCATAGTTTCATTTAGCCAGGGAGAAAGGTCTTCCCTTATTACAGCATGTCTTGACCAGAGCAATTGAGTCTAATACCGTTTTACAAGAAGAATTAAATTCTAAGACAGAAACATCAATACAATCATATTGGATATGCACATCAAAACTAGAGAATATGGTTTTAAAATCGGATATAATAGAAGAATTTAAAAAACGAGAGCAGTGTGAAGTATAATTAGTAGTAGGGACATCTACAGTAATATTCAAATCCATCATTATAGAAAAGTGATCAGTAACAGAAACATTGCATAAATTAAGCATGAAGAAGGAGCGGGATGCCTATTCCTGTCCAGTACTGATGACTCAGCTACTCAAGCAAGTTTGTGCAATGATTATGATGAACCAACAAGGATATCGGTCCCTGTTACACCTTCAGCCTATGAACAGCAAATATATAAAACCACAACTAAGCTTGTGCAAAAGAAATATGCTGTTTCCTGTCTGAATGACTATCGACTCAACTTGTTAACCTCCATGATATGTTTCATGATCCACATTAACCACAACATCCCTGCTACCCAGGATTGCTACAGTTTGTATATCAGCATAACAGATCTGTAGATGATGTCATCTTCCTCACCCTGCACACTGCGCTGGGACATCTGGAAAGGAAAAACAACTACATCACGATGATGTTCATTGACTACAGTTCTGCCTTTAATACAACTGTGGCCTCCAGCCTGGTGCTAAAGCGCGGAGACCTTGGTCTGAGCAGCTCCATCCAGCTGTTTGACTTCCTTACAAACAGACCCCAGTCAGTGAGGACTGGCAAAAATAAGTTCTCCACACTGTTCAGTAACATGGGCATTCAGGAATGCTGCTGTCTCAGCCTTTCCATACAGTGCATTCATCTATGACTGTGTAGGAAAGTGTGAGGGCAACAGCATCATCAAGTTTGCATCAATCAAACAACACCTCTGTGATTGGCATCATCGGTGACAATTATGAAACTGGTAGAAGGTAGAACATCTGACTGTATGATGCCTTAACAACAATCTCTCCCTAAATGTTGACAAAGCAAAGAAGATAATTGTTGACTTTGGGAAGAGAGAAGGCAGTCACGTATAAGTATCTATCTATCTATCTATCTCTACACTTCATCATCAGTTCCACTGTCTAGACCAGTGTTTCTCAACCTCAGTCCTGGGGACAGACTGTGGCTGCAGGTTTTTGTTCCAACTAGCTTCTGTTTTTAATTGGACTCCTGGGCTAATTAAGTGAACTGTTATTTCCCAAGTTCTGTGTTAGATATAGAAATTAGAAAACTAAGTTTGGTTAAAAAGAAATATATATATATATATATATATATATATATATATATATATATATATATATATATATACTGTATATATATATATATATATATTAAAATGTACCAAGAAGTTATATGGGAATAATGTATTTTTTTCTTTTTAACAATATTTTCATCTTGATTTTCATTCTACTTTCTAGGCGTTCTAATTGTTTAATTAATCCATTATTTACTAATTAGTGGATCTGATGCTAAAGTAGTTGCAGTCTTTGCTTATTCAGTGTTGTTTGCTAGCATGTCTGTTCTCCTCATTTTTAATTCTCATTAATAAGATACAACAAAGGGGAAAAACTGCACAGAGAAAGGGAAAAATGTGATGAAATCAACAAAAGAGAATTAAGCATTTAAATCTATAGCAAAAGCAGAAATATTCCTAAATGTCTAATAAATGTAAAAATCATGCTGCTCTGCTTTTCTGAATGTAGGATAAAAGAAAAATAATACCAGCTAATTAAATGAGATCAGTGCTATCAGGTGTTGTCACTGATTAGGAATCTGATTGGAACAAAAACCTGCAGCCACAGGGGGGCCACAGGACCGAGTTTGGGAAACACTGGTCTAGACCAGTGGTAGGCAATGTCGGTCCTGGTGAGCCGCAGTGGCTACAGGTTTTCATTCCAACCCAATTGCTTAATTAGAAACCAATCATTGCCAGTCTCAGACCTTATTTAATTTTATGGCTTGTTAGTCTGTGCAATGTAAGGCTCTTATATCGTAGATTTTTTTCCTTTCCAAGGATATCATCCAAATGATTTGAAGCCTAAAACAGATCATTTTCAGTCTGTCACATTTTTCTATTAAGTGTTTTATTAAATCAAACAGTGCATGATGAACACACACAGATGTAATTAGAAAAAAGCTAGCTGGAGAACTGCTGGCTGCGTTGTCTTTTACATCTTATTGCTAATAAGGAGCACTTAAAACACTGAATGCAGCAGTTTAAGATTGAAATAAGCAATTAAGGTTGGAGAACCTTAACAAGCGAGACCACTAAAATGAAGCATCAAAATGTCACTTAAGCAATATGTGCTTCATCAGCAATAATTGAGTTCTCGTTAAGGAGCTGGGTTGGAACAAAAACCTGCACATACTGCGGCTCTCCAGGACCGACATTGCCTACCCCTGGTCTAGACAGATAGCAGCTTCATGTTCCTGGGTGTCCAGATCACTGACTGCTTTTATTGGTAAGTCAACACCATTTGTATCATCCAAAGGGCTCAGCAGAGGCTCTCTTTCCTAAGAAGGCTAAAGAAATTTGGGTTGGGAACCAAAATATTAATGAACTCTTACCATTGCACTATTGAAAGTATCCTGATCAGATGCATTACATTGTGGTTTGGTAACATGACTTGCTAGAATCATTAAGGGTGACCTTCCACAGCTTTATAACATCTATTCAACCTAATGTCTGAGGAGAGCTGAAGCCATCATCTCTGACGAGAGTCATCCATCTCATCTCCTGTTTTCACTTCTGCCTTCTGGAAAGCCTCACCAACCACTCCACCCACTTCAGGGACAGCTTCTTCCCCAGACCATGATTTCACTGAACTAACAGTAACCTGATCTTACCTGCACTGTGTACTGTACTCACTGACTGGTTTATGTGTAATTGTACTGTACATAAATTCTTAAACTCTTATCTTATTTATTGTATTTATTTTTAATTTATGTGGTGTATTTATTCAACCATGGATTTATCTTCTGCTACTCTTATTTATTTACTGTATTTATTTATGCATCATCACAACTGTAGCACAAAATTTCACTATACTTTCACAGTGTATGTGATAATAAAAATCTTTAAGAAAACCTAATCTAATCTTCCTGTCTAATCTAATTTCTACTTGTCTCAAACCATAGCAGAACAAGCAGAGTAGATAATGGATGGTTGAGGTATTAAACAGATATTATTGAATAGTTCTCCATTATTAATTTTGTTGTAGAGCAATTTTTATGTCTTTATGCAATAATAAATTCTCTTTTTAAGTAGGCAATGGATTTCTTTCTAGGTGTGATTTTAATGCACTCCACTGGGTTTAATATTCTGTTTTTTCTGCTTCTTAAAACATCTATGGTGAGAACATAAAACAACATTTTATGTGTCACACTCACTTTTTGGCCACATGGAAGCCATCCATTTATCTAATCTTTGATTGACCAATTAAGACAAACTATTATTCACTGTTATCATTTAAATTGATTAAATATTCAATGTTTTCTACTGAGCTGGCAGTCTTTGAAAGTTTCATTCAGCTACTGATACCCTTCAAGTTTTAATAAGTTTGCTCACTGCTGGTAAATCATATATATCTCTTTTATCTTGAACATTTTTTGGCCCTCAAAGTGCATTCCTAACTGTAACAAGCTAAAATCAGTATGTAATGTATGAACAATGAACCTGTGCTGTTTAAATTTTAATTCTGCTTGTAAAATATAGTATATTTCTAGTTCTGAAATAAGTCAGCCTTTTTATTTTCATACTGTAATATTCTTTTGTGGTTCTCTTTATTTCTCCTTAATTTATAATAAATATAGCTTGATGCAAATTATCTCTATTTAGAAAGTGCTTTGATTATGAAAATTCAGATTTAAATTGGCTTAAAACTTACAATAAGAGAAGTGCCGTCTCGTCAGAATAGCACACTACTTACATATGTGAACTCAGGACAGTCTAGCTAGATAAGATTCAGGTATGTAGATAGCCACCAGTTTATTATGTACACCCGTCTAGTAGTGCACTGCACCTCCTTGGGCCGTAAGAACAGCATGAATTCATCAAGGCATGGATTCTGTATGACACTGATTACAGTGTTCAGGAATGCTGTATTACTACATTGCATGATTTCTGCAAATTAGAAGGCTGCTCAGTCTTGCTATGAACATCCCTATCCACCTCCCATTAAAGTTACTAGATAAGGTTAAAATTCTAAGAATTGTGCAGGCCACTGTAGCTGTAGCTTTTATTTTCCCAGGGCCATTCGCTGAGGATTCGTACCTTGTGACATGGTAAATTATCAGGCTGAATATGTCCACCTGAGTGTGGATAAACTGTAGCAGTGAAGGGATGAATTTGGTCAGCAATGATGTCCATATACACTTTGCTACTAAGATGATCTCCAAAACATATTATAGGACCTAATGTGTGCCAGGAAACCACTTTATGTTATTCCCCATCATTGACCTTCACACTGCCACCATGGACCTGCACTGTTGACACCAGACAGGATGGGTTCAGAAATTTATGTTGCTTGAGCCAAATTGTAATCTTCCTTGAGTATTTTGCTAAGGGCATATGAATTCATCCAACCATGCTTCTGCTCTCAGCGGTCCAATTTTGATGCTTTATTGCCCACATGAATCACCATTTATTTATTACCTACAGCACTGGCGTCCAATGTGGTTTTCACCTATTGTAGCTTAGTCAAGACAAAGTCCAGTAAGTATTTAATTCTGAGATGACATTCTGCACACCGGTATTGCATTTGGATGTGATTTGCCTGGTTGTGTTCTGCCTGTTTGCTTGAATTATTCTAGACATTCTCCTTTGACCCTCTGATCCACAAGATGTGTTCTTCCATAGGTTCACCTATCTCTGGTAGTTTCTTGTTTTTTGCACCATTCTCAGTAGACCCCTACAATGGTTGTGCATGAAAAGCTTATGGCAACAGCTGTCTGGCAGATTCTAGAACTAATACGTCTAGTGATAACTATCATGCCATGTTCAGTGTCACCAAGTTCACTCATTTTACTCATTCCAGTGCTCAAATGAACTTGTAGAATTTGTGTGAAGGTGTGAAGTGTTCCTAATAAATTTGCAACTTAGAGTTATTGAGTTTCAGGGTCAGATGATGTCAGTAAATAACAACTAATTCTTTATTTGTGACAAATCTATGTTTTTGAAAATTCTGTCAAGTTTTTTAATTTATGTTTTTAGAATTTTTATTTCTTCTTGATTGCTGATTTAATTGTAACTCAGACAACACCATTTTGTGTTTTGTTTCTTGCATGGTCTTCATATTCATATTCATATTCATTTTGTTAAATGGTGCGACTCAAACCACCTACACCTGAACACCAGCAAAACCAAAGAGCTGGTGGTGGATTTTAGGAGACCCAGGCCCCTGTGATCATCAGAGGTGACTGTGTGCAGAGGGTGCAGACCTATAAATACCTGGGAGTGCAGCTGGATGATAAATTGGACTGGACTGCCAATACTGATGCTCTGTGCAAGAGAGGACAGAGCCGGCTATACTTCCTTAGAAGGCTGTAAGATGCTGCAGATGTTCTATCAGACGGTTGTGGCGAGTGCCCTCTTCTACGCGGTGGTGTGCTGGGGAGGCAGCATAAAGAAGAAGGACGCCTCACGCCTGGACAAACTGGTGAGGAAGGCAGGCTCTATTGTAGGCATTGAGCTGGATAGTTTGACGTCCGTGGCAGAGTGATGGGTGCTCAGCAGGCTCCTCTAAATCATGGAGAATCCACTGCATCCACTAAACAGTATCATCTCCAGACAGAGGAGCAGCTTCAGTGACAGACTGTTGTCACTGTCCTGCTCCACTGACAGACTGAGGAGATCGTTCCTCCCCCACACTATGCAACTTTTCAATTCCACCGGGGGGGTAAACGTTAACATTATAGAAAGTTATTGTCTGTTTTTTCCTGCATTTTTATCACTCTTTAATTTAATATTGTTTTTTTATCAGTATGCTGCTGCTGGAGTATGTGAATTTCCCCTTGGGATTAATAAAGTATCTATCTGTCTATCTATCTATAATTTTGTTTCTGATTTTCATGGCAATCTACATTTTGTAATTATTATTTATAGTTGTTTTACCTGTTACCTACATGTAACTTGCTATCATGCTCCTCCTATTTTAAATTGTGGCACCCAACACTGGGTTATCTGAGTATTGGATTCTCTTTGAAAACTAACTTTGCACAATTTATTATGTGAAAATTAAGCCTAGTTAGTGACAGTATTATGTATCAATTTAATTTTATTTCTATTGTTATTTTTAAATTATTATTTTAATTTTTTTGTGTAATTTCTGTTATGTTTGTAATTATGTATTGTCTCTTTAGATGTTCTGATATTCCTTATTCTGTGTGGATGGCGCCTCAGGAGGCAGGGCCACTGAACTAACACCACTTCCGAGTCCTTCCTCTAGCACTTTGAGTAAGTGGATAGAGAAGGCTCAAAGACTAGGAGAACATTGTGTGTGATGCCCAGGTGCCTGCAGCTAGCATCACCTTGAACTCGGGACATTAATTAGCTATGACTGGAGTAAACCATGGCAAGTGAGGTAGACAAGTCAGACTTTAAAATCAGGTTCCTATCAGTTTATTAAAACCATAGAATTAGAAGTACCAAAAATAATGTGCAAACACTGCAATCAAATACATAGTTCAAATAAATATTCTCCTAAAATCAATGCCCATAAAACCTAAAAATCCCAATCGTTGGAGAGTTAAGAACCATTTTGTCCTGTCTGCAATTTGTCACCCGGTCCTCGCTAGGACTTTGAGAGACCTCAAGTCATAGGCTGTCACATCCATGGTCCAACAAGTGGATCCAAGCCAAGGCCACCTACATTCCCCAAGGTGTCTTGCTCATCTTTGGATACCACTACATCTCTCTTCTTCCCAGATGCAGCCTGCACATCCCTAATCACCTACACGGATCTGAGCTGCCCTACCAAGATCGCCACAGCTCCAAGGGTGACATCTCAAATGGATACTTCCAACTCACACTGGTGGCTCTCCTTTCTCTTGCCCGCACTACTGCTCAGCAGATGAGAGCATAATTAATACACAGAATCTCACAGCCTTCTACCCTACTCTTCTTTACGACAGTCAGCAATAGCTAATTCTGCCTTTTCTTCTCTCCATTCACTCTCCAACAAGCAATTGCTCTTCCAACAAATCAAAAAAAAATACCTTTACTTGCACTAACCTGGCAACTAAAACAGGTTGAGTTCAAATCAATAAAAAAATTTACAATTAAAACACCCCACCTCACCCCACCCCAGATTTAATAATGTTGCTTGTTGTTGGTTTTTCTGGATTTTTTAAACTAATTTTGATTTGGCCCTTGAACTTTGCTTATGGATTGTGAATTTGGACTTGCTTGAACTTGGATTGCATTTTAGGCAGCCCATTTTTGAACTTTTACCTGTATTTTTTTCTATTTTTGTGAATAAATCCTTCATTTGTAAGGTTTACTTGTTTGCCCTTTTGTGTACATGCCAGGGGTTTATGGTCATCCTCCACCGTATGGGTTTTTTTTATTTTATTTTTTGACTTTTCTAGTTATTTTAGCAGCTCTTCTTGTTCGAGGCATGCTAGGCTGGAAGTCAGCAGTTAGTAGTGAGTAGTAGTTGAATTTAGGGTGAGTCTTCTCAGGCACACTGGGTAGTGCATGTCCTACTACCTTCATGAATAAGTTTATGAGGCCTCATAACCATTTCTCCATATCTTTGACTCCATCTCACAACAAACAGATGTTTATGCATTTTATTTTTACTTTGATTCTTATATTCTGAATCCGGCCATTGGTATGGTAGCTCTTTCTGATGTTTCCATTGCTAGCAATTCAGTCCACTTCTAAGCACCTTCTTCCACTTACCACTATTTTCTGACTCAGATTTTTGTCAAAACACTTGCCTTTGTCGTGGTGTTTAGCAAATTCATTAACCAACTCCTAGTAATTTTTTAAACACTATGTTGGATATTGTCCTAGTCTATGTTCCTGGTTTCAGCTATTCTGTAATGCATGTGTCTGGGGCAAAGTCTGAGACAATTACTGACAAGCATCATAAAGGCATAAAACATTACATGGCATAGCAGTCAGAAATTCTTATACATAGGACAGAATAATCATTGAACAAGGGCAAATCTCTCTATTATAAAAAAAAAAAACTTTTGAAGAGAGACAGAGAGACTCTTCAGAGAGACACTTTCAAGTCCCGCAACACGGTCAAGTCACGTCATACTGACATCCTTTGGAAGCAAGTCCCGTGAGATGGTGACCTTGGCAAGTCACGCTCTACTTATAAACATTTTTGAACAAGATCACAGTCATCTAACCTCTCAGTTGTTGGATAGAACTTCAAAAATGACTATTCGAAGAGCAGCTGTAAAAAATGTATAAGTTAAAGATGACACGTCCATAACTAAGCGAAGAAGAAAGAGCAGCATGTTGAAAAGAGGCCCAAAAGCATTGGAGAGAAAAGAATGACTAATAAAATGTAAAAAAGAACAATAATAATCTATGTGCAAATTCTGATAATAAGGAAAATAAGCAACGACAAAGCCAAGAAGAAAGATCTGCAACATCTATCGTAACTTTAAATTATTAATGCATATCTAAACGTCGAAGGCAATCGTCTCTTCTTTATTAAATCGAGTCAAGCAAAACTTATGCAAGGTCTCATTGATCATGTTCAAAATTCAAATATCAATAGTTCAGACAAATTCAAAATAGGTAAAGCAGTAATATTACCATCATCATATCAAGGTAGTCCAAGAGCATTGCAACAGTTATATCATGATGCAAAGGCAATATCCCAAACTATCGGTTGGCCAGATTTATTTATTACAATGACATGCAATCCACAATGACCAGAAATCCGCAGATTTGTGAGAAAAATGCCACCAGCTACATCGGCTCTGGATATTATCACTTTCATAAGTTGATTGTTTTATCAGAAAGTCTTATTTTTATTGAATGAACTCGAAACAGTGTTCGGTTTGGTCAAATCAGAGCATACATTTACACGATTGAATTTCAAAAACGGGGTTTGCCTCACATGCATTTATTGGTTACTTTGCAAAATAAATTATTAACTGCTGATGCTCAGGATGAAGTTCAAGCATATTTAGATACTCAGTATGTCAGTGCAATGGAAAGCAGGTGGCATTTAATGGAATTGCCAATGCACGGTCAAAGTCATTCTTTTGAATTATTACCAATTCATTTACCAGGTCAGAATATGATTCAATTTAAAGAGGGTGAAGAAGAAGAAGCTTTAGAGGTAGCGAAAAATAGAAATACAAAATTATTGGCTTATTTTGAACTTAATGAAACAGACGTAAATGCAAAAGCATATACGCAGGCAGAAATTCCTCAACATTATTTCATTTAACATTGTTATTACATGAATTGAAAGGAGCAACTTCGTATTGTGGTGGACGGCCGGGGCCCATGCCTGGCCGGGACGCCCCTTCGACACTGGATCCGGGGGAGCAGCCATGGGATGCACGCTACATCCCCTGGAACACTTGGTGGCAGCCCCCCTGGGTTGCATCAGGGCCGGTAATATGGAACATCGGAGCTCATCCTGGTTGGGCTCTGTGGCCACAGCCAGGGGGAACTGCAAAGCTTCCTGAGTCCAGGTAGACGGCAATGCAGCCACACCCGGAAGTGCAGCCTAATTGAGGTTAATTATCATCTGAAGCACTTCCGGGTGGGCTATAAAGGGAGTCTGCAGCCACTACTCAGGGTGCCAGAGTCGGGAGGAGGAGGACGAAGTTGCCCTGGGAGGAGTGGAGGAGAAAAGAGTGTGATTTGGGGTGATTTTTCTTTGTGTATTTTGGGACTGTGTTAGGGCTGGTGGGACATGGGGAAGATGTGTCCCACAGCTGAAGAAGAAATTAAAAGTTCTTTTTGTTTATTTTACACGTGCCTCCGGTGTCAGTCTGTATCGGGTCGGTGCCAACCAAGAGCCAATATCACAGTATAAAGATGTTCTAACTATAGATGGAACTACGTACGGTACTTTTCAAGAAGTGGCACGAGCAGCTGCATTATGTAAATCGGACGACTATATGTTCAAAATGATGTCTGATGCCGTTTCTGTAATGATGTCTGACAAATTAAGACACTTCTTCATGTACTTAGTTGTGACGGGTGAAGTTCCATCCATCCATCCATCCATTGTCTCCCGCTTATCCGAGGTCGGGTCACGGGGGCAGCAGCTTGAGCAGAGATGCCCAGACTTTCCTCTCCCCGGCCACTTCTTCTAGCTCTTCCGGGAGAATCCCAGGCGTTCAACGGGTGAAGTTGATTCTTTACAATTATGGGAAGCATTCAAAAGACCATTATCAGAAAAGTCGGATGAACAAACGGCTCCTTCGATCATCAAAGAAATGTTAGAAGCAGAAGATTTAACGATGCGGCAATTCCACAAGAAATTAACGAATCAGAGGTAAAGAAAGAGATAACAGCAGATGAAAATTTAACAGTGAAAGACCATAAAAAATTATATCAGACAAGTTAATTTCAAATATTGTTTTTACTGAAGTTTTAAAGTAAAACTGCAACAATTCCCAAGAAAAAAACAATCTCTTTAAGTTGTATTTCCATAACAACAAACCCAGGGTGTTGGAGAGAGAAGTGAGCAGGGGGCAGAGCCCTCTAGTTTAATTAAAGATAAAATAGAACTGAAAAAAAGAATCAATCTGTAGTTGGAGATACAACAGTAAAATATGTATAACTGGAGTCCTTTTTGTATTTAGAGAGTATTACTTTATTTAGATATGTCTAAAGGTATAGCCAAGTCTGAAAGTGTATATAGGAGAGTTACATAGTAATGTAATGAGAAAGAGAGATAGTAGCATACTGGTCACAGTGTAAGACAGCATCTCTGCAGATCAACACAGGTGGACGAGGGCTGCAGGAAGGCAGTACAATCTGGCTTTAGGATTGCTGCACTGGAGTGAAACCTCAGGAAGTATTGAAGTAATAGAGTGAGTGGTTCGCTGGAAAAAAAAAACCAAAAGATTCTCCCAAGAATGCTTTTAAGAAAGAGCATGGGTAGAACTGTTTGGAGATTCATGCTTGTCGTTCAGGTTGTTAGAAATTGTTCCCTTTTAAGGCAGACAGAGCAAGGACTGCCTGACAGCACCAGGACCTTTAAGGCCTGTACAAATCTACAGTAGGTGATACAATGGCACTAAGAGCAGCTTGAGGTCACCACTAGCCTTGTCTTGTGGGGCCAGATGTGGTTCTCAAACATGAATACACATCTAGGGACAAACACATGCTGCAAAGACTAAACCCCCATGGTTTGTTCCTAAAATACCTATCCCCAAATCCTTCAGTCTGTGCACTTTAAGCTGAGAGAAAATAAAATTCTAAAATTGCTGTTATTCATTCAGAATCACAGTAGCACAAGGTAACTGAAGCTTAATGATGAATGTGTAAAGAGTGCAGCAACAGAAGAGACAGACAGACGCACCAGTAGACCACAGCAGCTACTTACTCTACTCATCTAAGAAGTGCTTCTGTCTGCTATGATATGTTTCTGTCATTTTTGCCATTACATCAATATATGGCATAACAACAGCAAATAAGAGTTTAGATAACTATTGTGGGCTATGGATATGCTAGTGTTAAAAAACTACAAATACATTTTAAATGCTGCATTCTACTATGCCATGTTTTCATTTCCAATTAGATAGTAATGCTAACTTCTTTAGTTATTCACTTAGACGTGCAGTCAGAAGGTGGATGCTGTGAAACCTTGTTGTGCTTCTATTGGCATTGTTAGGTAGATTTACTGATTTGGGTATTTTGATTACTGAAATCTGCATTTTGCGTGGCTCATCATTATCAGATCTCATTGCAGCAGTCCTTTTCAAGGGGTGTGAATCATCATTTACTTCAAATGCATATTTTGCAATTCATATTTTCATGAACATACAGTAGCTGCCAATTCTTTCAACCTTTCATTGACTCCTACGCTAGCATCGTAACTGAATAACAGAGTCCACATGCAACACTTTTTCCACTAGTTCATTGATGTGTTTGAATAGCAATGTATAACTGATATTATAGAAAGTTTTTATGATATATTCATTTTTAACATTTTCAATGTGCTCTCTGCACTCAGATCACACATTTATATGTTTAATAAGTGTGTTTTAGGAGACATTTCAATTGTAGATAGTTCTTAGTAACCAGAAGCTTGCTTTCAATTAGACCAGGTTAATAAGAGTACCATTTCAATCTGCAGCTCCAAATCACCACCTTCATGAGGCGTTAGGTTGGTTTAGAAATGTGACATTCAGTGAGCCTTCTAATTCTCCCCACTCAGTTTTAAGCAAAATTCATTCATGGTAGTCTCCAGAAATATATATTTTATGTCTGTCTCAGTGAGGGTACCTCTAGTGCATTTAAAACTAAACACCAGGAAGCACTTCTTTACACAAAATGTTATGGGACTCTGGAACCAACTACCAAGACATGTGTAGTTGAAACAGAAACCTCGACAATCTGTAAGAAGAATCTGGGTGACATATCGAGACAACTTAGCTATTAGCTAAACAACCAGGTTTGATGAACTGAATGGTCTCCTCTCTTTTGTCAAATTACATGTTTCTCATGTTTCAATGACTTTAAACTGAACAGTAAATATGAGCTGAAAGTTCAGAAGTGGCGGAAAATAAACCTAAATCGTAATAAGTGAGAGAGTGCGAGAGATCTGGAACTTGAGAAGGGACTGTTTGGGCTGGTGTGTGCAGGCCTAACTATGTGATGGAGGCTGATCTCCTCAATCTCTCTTTTACCAGATCACAGTTCAGCCAGGGGATATATAGGATCTTCCAGAGGCTTTTGGTGTTAGAGGCCGACAAAGTGGCCATGTCACTGTCTGTTATTCCCCAACACTCCAATCTTTGTGAATCAAATATTAATAAATACACAAATGTAGAAACAATAATGAACTGTTTGGAACTGTTCAAATGGCTGGTAAAAAAAATAAATAAAAGTAACAATCACCAAAATGGAAGTCTTGTACATGTAGTTACAACACACATGTAAAATTAATTTGATCAGGAGTATTTAACTTTTAGTAAACTCATAAGCTAATATTTAAATGTAAATATAATCACAACTGTTCAACCAAGGAATTATGAAAAGTATCTGAATGTAGATCATTTGTAAAAGCTATCAATCAATGCATATTATCAACTAGCTGTGTGTGGTCTTCAGGACAAAAAATAAACCTGAAGACTCCCTAGCAGTTTTACCATATTTGTGAACTTGGAGAGGCATCAGCTAACTCTTAAGAATTACCCAGGGCAGGGGATGTGGACCCAACTGTGCCTGCTGCCCCACTGGCTTTCATAAGAAGACACTAGTGGTACCATATTTTAGCAGTATCATTGTCATATGAGTCCTTTTAATCTTTTAAAATACCTATAAATAGATAATGTTATAGTGAAACCTTCAAGTCTTGCGCTCCGTTGCTGTGGTGTTTCACTTACACGTTGTTGAACTGCTGCATTTCGATGTTGTGTCCCTTCATCTGTGTCACTAACATGGCGTCATTGTTGCGTGACGACATTTGCTGCACAAAGGTCTTTTGTAGTGAGAAGTGAGATGCATACATGCGCCATCTAGTGGCTGTGGTTGAGCGTGAGCACGGACTGCTCCCCACACACACACACACACACACACGCACAGGTCTTTCGTTTATATATGTCTAATGTTGCTTTGAGAAGAAATTAATTCATCTGGTGTTTCATAAGTAAATGTAGAAAACTTAGAAACAGTGTTCACATAACAGCCTTATCTTTAAAGAATTTCTTGTTAAAACAAAGAATGTTGAGTTTTTGCTATTAAACTCCAATAAATATGTTTTTTTTTCCAAGATATGATTCTAAGCATATCTGTGAAGCTTTTATTGCAATGGTAGCTAATAATTCCTGTTACTGTGTATGTGGCCTCACAAAGATCACCCAGGAGGCACATACTTGTCCAGTACAGGTGACCCCTGTTCTTATGACCTAATTGCTTTCTGGGCAACAGTCATAAAAAGAGCCATTGCAAGTCAAGCCCTCATTTCCCACAGGTACAATGTTATAAATGGGGGTTACTGTGTGGAAACCGATTTTATGCCATCAGAAATATCACAAGTGACCAAGAAAAATCGTTTAGATGAAAAGAAAATCCTGTGGAAACAAAAGAAACAAGACAAAAACAGCAACACTCAGAATATTCCTTTTGCTTTGTGTGGCTTTCCATTGGCAAATAAGTCCATACTGGGAAACAGCTATAATCTTGATGAAAGTAAGTTGACTTTTACTGTAGATGGCTCAAAATGCAAAACATTGCTTCTTGAATGAAAGCTCAAACATCACAAAGCTGTATTTCAACACCACACTCTCTTTGGCCTATTGGTTTTAAATGTTAATGTATTTCAAGAACAGGAGTGATATTAGTAGTCAATTATCATTGAGACACGTGTACAGTACAGGTCTGAGCAACAGTACAGAGTCACTCCCTCGTGCCATGACAGTATGTCTGGCTTATAACATTTTTTACCATTTTTTTTCATATCATGAAGCAACCATTACTAAAGAAAACAAAACTGTAACTTCAGACTATATCTGAAGAGAAAATCACGAAAAATTAATTGTTAGGATTTGTTTCCTATTTCAGTGGAAAAGAAAAAAAAAACATACAGTAAATTATGTATTGCTTTGGCAGGATGCTGCAAAGCTTTCTTATAATTTTATTAAGGTCTACAAATTTATGCTGTTCTCCATAGCTACAAAAATCTTCTAACAGGTCAATAAATTTATAATTCTGTGGTAGTAAATGTTAATTACGGATACTTTTCCATAATAATAACTGCTCTTTTAACTTAATAGTCAAGTTATGGGGTATTATTCAGCTCATGCTGAAATGACTTTTTAAATCTAGCCTTTTTAACAATAGTGCTGCTTTTCCATACCGTTCTGTGGCTAGCAGTATTTATTTCTGAAAGACATTTCAAAAGATAAAATAGGGAGTTCCACTTTCTTGTAAACTCAGTAAGGCTGACACTTGTAAAAAGGCTTAGGAATAGACACATCAGAGGAGACATGGCCATTATGTTATTAAGATTGCCTCAAAATTATTAACACCTGTTCACTACCCATTATTGGTTAAGAAGATATCATTTGCTGAAATGCTTCAATCAAATGTAAATGAATGGTTCCTTACAATAGAATGGCAAAATGTATTCTTAACAGTAATTGTGATACACATCACTCTCATACAGTATGTATTTAAAACTCATCTAGATGCAGTTAAATGACAGGAGAATAATGCATTAGCCATCATCTGTCTATAATATTATTAACAAGAGGATGTGCCAATTTTAAAGTACCATTTACCACACCATCCAAATAGATTTAACTAAATGCAGCCTTTCAAAACTACTCTGTGCATGTCATAAAAAGCGTAACACTTGCAAAACTGTGAACAATTGAATGTTCCGTCTGCAGAATTTCAAATTCTAAATGCAGATGCAACATAGGAAAGACATACTGTACTTGTGTGTATTTTGGAAATGTGGGAAAAAACGCAGAAGCTGAAGTATATGTGCTTGTGACCAGTGAGGTGCACACGGCATGCAACCTTCAGCCCACATTAATATCAATCATTGCGGCAGCTCTGGGGTATAAACATGCAATATTCAACTGTGTTAAAGTCAAGGAAATGGAGTGTGACATGGCTGGAGTGAGAGTGTAACTCTGTGTCAGAAATAGCTCTTTTAGTTTAACTGGAAAAATAATAATGCATTTTAAGAAAGTTTACACAACAGTCTGATATATAAAAAGGAACATGACTGTCAGGGACAGGCTTCTCATCTCAAAGTTCCACCATTTGTTTATACATTAGAGGAGCCCCAAGCTGTGTTGCAGTTCTCTAATGGTAGGTTTGAATACACAATGGGAGGGTACACCTTATGAGAAGGGCTTAGGAGTCATAGTGGACTCTACGCTATCAACTTCCAGACAGTGTTTAGAAGCCATTAAGAAGGCAAACAGAATGTTAGGTTATATAGCACGATGTGTGGAGTGCAAGTCCAAGGAGGTTATGTTCAAGCTTTATAACACACTGGTGAGGCCTCATCTGGAGTACTGTGTGCAGTTTTGGTCCCCAGGATACAAAAAGGACATAGCAGCACTAGAAAAGGTCCAGAGAAGAGCGACTAGGCTTATTCTAGGGCTACAGGGTGTGAATAATGTGGAAAGATTAAAAGAGCTGCGCCTTTTTCAATATAAGCAAAGAAGATTAAGAGGAGGTATGATTGAAGTGTTTAAAACCATGAAGGGAATTAGTACAGTGGGACAAGACTCTTATTGTAAAGTGAATTCAGACAGAACACAGGGATACAGTTGCAAACTTGTTAAGGGTAAACTTCGCACAAACATTACGAAGTTTTTCCCTACACAGAGAACCATAGACACGTGGAATAAACTACCAAGTAGTGTGATAGTCAGTAAGACTTTAGGAGCTTTCAAAACTGGACTTGATGTTATTTTGGAAAAATTAAGTAGATAGGACTTGAAGGCTTTGATGGGCTGAATGGCCTTTTCTCATCTTCTTTTTCGTTCGACTGCCCGCATTTAGGGGTCACCTTAGTAGATCATCAGTCTTCATCTATTCCTGTCTTTTACTTCATTTTCTGCAACACTGACTGCCTTCATGTCTTCCCTCACCACATCCATAAACCTCCTCTTTGGCCATACACTTTTCCTCTTGCCTGGTGATTTCAAAGTTAACATTCTTTTCCCGATGTACCCCTCATCTCTCTTCTGCATGTGCCCAAACCATCTCAGTCTAGCCTCTCTCACTGTGTCTCCAAACTGTCATATGTGTGTTGCCTCTCTAATATCCTCATTTCTAGTCCTGTCTACCATTGTTATTTCAAGCGAAAATGATAGCATCTGCAACTTTGCCACTTCTGACATTGACTCCTGTCTTTTCACTAATGCCACTGTCTCCAAACCATACAACATAACTGGTTTGACTACCATTTTATAGACCTTCCCTTTCACTGTCACAGCCCACACTGCCTGCATTTTCTTCTTCACCTCTCTGCCACACTCTGCTTTCGACTGTTGAACCAAGTATTTAAGTTCGCCCATGTCTGGATTGTTCTAATTTTCTAATCTGATTTCTGCAGTTGTTTGTCCTATTTGATATGGAGCTCCCACGTAACACTGTTGTAGATTAGATACACTCCAATTCCTATTAATTCTGTAATGGAAAGAGTTAGAAAATGGATAAAGGACTGCTTGTTCTATACACAAAGAAGTGGTGTTTACTAGAACAATATGAAATTATTCTGCAAAATCATTTAACAGAAAGGTGATAAAAAGATGAACGTCCTAACCCATGGGCAGGGCCATCTTACCGTATGTTCACAATGGCACTGGCTGGGGGCACCAGGAGCATAGGGGCTCATGATGTTTCTGATGTTTATGTATGTTTCTGTTTTGCTATTAAAACAGGGGGCCCCAGCACACTACTTTGCCTGGGGGCCTATGGTCCTGCCCACAAGTACCTAAGAAACCACTTTGGCTACAGGTTCTGAATTATAGGAGACTGGGTTTGTTCCCTGCCCCAGCACTTTCTTGTGGAGTCTGCACATTCTCCATTACCTACTTTGGTGTTTTAATAATGAAGTAATGAGACCCTTTGAATACATTTTGCCATATTATCGCTCTATTATAAAAGAAAATCTTGAGACGAGATGAGACTATGGCCAAGACAAGTCCCACCCTCCTCTCAACCATTTACAGTTAATGGCCCATGCCCACGGTCCTCTCACCTCTCATTCATGTGAATGCTTTTGTCAGGCACAGTTCCTGCTCTCTCAGCTCTTATAAATTTTTACGTTTTCCTCACTTTAAGTTCCCAATAAAAGAAGACTTATTATGTCCAAATCTTATTGAAGATTTTCATCCTGACGGGTTATAAACAGAAGAAATGAGTGCACGGGCAATCCCAGCACCGAGAAACGATGAAGTCAAACGAATTAAAGCAAAAATTGTCAATCAGTTACACGGCAGATTGTTTAAATGCATATCAATAGACTATGCTGAAGCAGTTGGTGGTGATAGTGAGGAAGATGAAAACATCAACTTACAATATCCTGTAGAATACTGTATCTACAACCGTTAACACTGTCAGGACTTCCACCAGCTGAATTACTGTTGAAAGAAGGATGTATCATAATGTTTTTGCATAATTTATGTATGAGTGATGGGCTATGCAATAGGACAAGACTGGTTGTAGTCAAAATTGGTCGAATAATTCTGACATGTAAAATTTTAACAGGCGACAAGAAAGGTAATGTAGTACATCTTCCGCAGATAACATTAGACACCAAAGGAGATCTTGATATGCCATTCGTATTAAAACATTTACAGTTTCCCGTTAGAATATCTTTTGATATGACAATTAACAAATCACAAGGACAAACATTTGAAACATTTATTAGAGAGAAAAAAACGATATTAACTCACAGGCAGTTATACATTGCATTGTCACGATGTAGCTCCAAACATGGAATCAAAATTCAATGCGATATTGACAAAAAGTTAATTCCAAATATTGTTTTTACTGAAGATTTACAGTAAAAGTATAAGCTTAAAAAGTATTTGCATGTTAATTTCAAAGCCAAACAGAACAAAAACCTATAACGCAACGATTACCTCTAACGCAACATGAAATATAATTTTCTTTCAATTTATTACATTTTACTATTCTTTACTATGGATAATTACTCACTTTAATATAATGTAAAATAGTTAGGTCTATTATGCATATGTGACAATTCTCATGAAAATAACAATCTGTTTAAATTGTACATCCGCTTCCCCATGTGCAAGCAGCAGAGCCTCCTAGTACTTTAAATGACTCAGTGGCTCAATGTTTGGCACTTGTGTCCCAAAAATCCAGTAGTTTGAGTCCCAAGGTGGTCACAGTCTTTATAGAGTTAACAAATACTTCCTCTGTCAGCGTAAGTGTTTCTCTACATTCATCATTTTTTCTCCCACTTCCCAAAGACATGCAGGCTAATGTAACTGGTGACTTTAAATTAGCCCTGTTTGAGTGATTGCGAATGTGAATTTTCAAAAAACCACTGCCTGCTCAGGGTTAATTCCTGCTTTGCAACCACTGTTGCCATAGTAAGCTACAGCTCCTCCACAACTTTCGATTGGATTACTCTGGTCTCAAAATAGATACATTTGTAATATATCTAAAGTGCCAATATATGAATTTGTTTGCTAAATGTTTGCACTTCAGCAAATGTAAATGTCCTAAAAAAGCTTAAAAGAAGATTCAGAGGTGTGCCATTTTCACCCAAATTATGAACATCATACAGATTTTCATATCTAATGGCAATTTAACATCCATGTAATTCAAAAGCTATTTTCATTGAAGAATCCTTTCTTTTACATATGCCAGACTAAACAGTTGCTCATTGCCTGATTGGTTTTCCAGAATATGTCTTAAATGTATTTCCTTTTAAAGCCGCTCTTTGCTACTGTACAGGTACTTCATGTCACCAAATGGAAAGGGAAGCGTAAAGAATCAACTGTGGATACATTTCAAAATCATAAGGAACACTCATTTATATACAGGATGGGTCAATCTATAGTCACCATTGAACCTTACATGCATGATTGGAAATGCAGGTAGAAGCCTGAACTACCTGAAGAAAAGTCCTACACAAACATGGAAAACTGCAAACACAGACAGCTGTGAGGTAGCAGTGCACACCAATGCACAATTATGCAGCATTAATATGCTGATATTTACTAAAATACCTTTGGACAGGAACTGATTCTTGATATAAGTAAATAAGATATGAAGATGCTAATCAAAGCCTGCCTGTGAAAATTTTTAAGTTATTAAGTGACCTTACAAAATGTAATTCTACTATAGGAAATGTTTGATACTACAACTGAAAGGGAATGGCAGACACTGAGGAAAAAAAAAGTGCAAATGTGGACAAAAGGAATTGGGCATTACAATTCTAAAGGGAGACACCTTTAAAGAGGATTTAGGGGTTTATGTAGAAACACTAATTTAAGCAATGTGCAGAAGGTATTGAAAAGGCAAATAAAATGTTAGGTTATATTGTAAAATTGTTGACTATAAATCGAGGGATGTTACACTTAAACTCTGTAATGTACTAGTGAGAGCACATCTGGAGTATTGTGTGCAGTTCTCACCTCCATGCTACAAGAAAGACGTAGCAGCACTTGAAGTCGTGCAGGGGAGAGCTTAGTACAACTTAGTTTAGACTAACTTATACTGGGAATCCAAGCAGCTGTTAGATGTGTAAAAGACATAGCACTAGTAGCAGGATTTGATAATCCTGTAAAAATGATTAAAAAACAATCGTATTTGATTTACAATTATTATGAATCACAACATCGTATTGGCATTAAAACCTAAAATCAAAGCTACCTCATCATATTGTGGACTTCAAAAAATCTCTGCCAAGAATCATAAAAAGCGACAAATTTCATTTACTCACTTAACAATGTCATCCTCATACAAAATATACAAGTTGATATAACCACTCTCAAGGGAAATTTGAAACAATAAACTAATTCATAGTTGAGGTTGGGCGGCACGGTGATGCAGTGGTAGCACTGCTGCCTCGCTGTAAGGAGACCTGGGTTCGCTTCCCGGGTCCTCCCTACATGGAGTTTGCATGTTCTCCCCGTGTCTGCGTGGGTTTCCTCCTGGTGCTCTGGTTTCCTCCCACAGTCCAAAGACATGCAGGTTAGGTGCATTGGTGATCCTAAATTATCCCTAGTGTGTGCTTGGTGTGTGTGTGTGCGCCTTGCATTGGGCTGGCACCCTGCCTGGGATTTGTTTCCGGCCTTGTGCCCTGTATTGGCTGGGATTGGCTCCAGCAGACCACCATGACCCTGTGTTAGGATATAGCGGGTTGGATTATGGATGCATGGATGGAGAGTTGGATTGTTGAGGTTGCACAGAATGTTTCTCTGTTTTAAGGAACACGAGTTTGCAGAGTCATCAGTGTTTTTCAAAGGAAGATTTTCAAAAATTTGTACAGTGCTCTATTTACGAGAAATCTCAATGAAACAAGAACCATCTAAACAAATTTTGTTGAAGAACAAGTGTGCCAAATTTCATCAGAATTGGTCAACCAGGGGTGCAGTTGTTTCAAGTGGACAGACAGACAGACATGGTTATTGCAGTAGGTGCTTTGCATATTTTATGTGAACACACCTAAAAAGCACTTTGATTTACCATACAAGCAGCTGTATGCACAAGGAAAAAAATAGCATTACCATCATCATCAGGACAAGAGTTTCTGTCAAAATGCAAACATGAGCCAATTTCTTGTTTGTGGGTTAATGTTTTGGCCAGGTGACTTGTCATTTCCATTTTTCAATCTGCATAATCCAAACCAGAATTCTGGAGGGTGCAGGAGCCTATCCCAGCTTGCATAGGGTAACAAACAGTAAATAACAATAGACAGGGTGCACACACACCCACCCATCAGACACACACTAGGGTCATTTTAGCATCACCAATTCACAAGATGACTTGATTTGGAAAAAGGTCTAAAATCTGGATGGCTTGATGAGTTCTTAAGAAAACAGCACTGAGAAGTTACTTACAAAGTCACAGCAGACAGTAGTCACGGAGTATTCTAGCTGTTCCCTTTTATTATACTTTTTAAATATTATTCACAACATTGAACCACTTCATGTACACCCCTTTATCCTCTCTTATAATATTCTGGCAGTTTCTAAGTATGCAACTGTAATTCTTTAATGATTACAGTCTGAATGTTTATGTTTCAGAGACCCAGTTCTGTGGCTTGTATAGTGTTTTATATTGACAGAAAAGTTACAGTAAATGCCTTTATGTGTGTGTGTGTGTAAATACCTGATAAATCTAGGTGTAAAAGACTGATACAGTATATATGCATAACTAATTAAAGCATAAATTACAGTGTCATATAAATTACTTATTATAATTACAGCACACTACTGACCCTGATTTGCAGGAGATCATTTTCTTTCTTTCTTTCTTTCTTTCTTTCTTTCTTTCTTTCTTTCTTTCTTTCCCATCGGTCCTCTTCACTCTGATTTATAAGGGGCTGTTTACTATCACTTTCTGATACTACGGTAAGCCTGCTGCCCATTCGTTTTTCACACTGCCTGTCCTCCTGAAGGCAAAGATGCTGTCTTCTCTCTGATAGCACACACTCTGCCAACAGGCGATTGCCTATCATCTGTGCACGGCTTACCAGTGCTTACTTAAAGATTATAAAGTCCCTAGTATCTCCTTTTAGAGATATACCAGCCTGTAACAGCAGCTGGCGGCTTCCTTGGCTCCCAGCTGCTACCCACTGCAAATTTTAGCTTTTCTACTCAAGCAATAATGTCACAATACAGTATATCCGTTTACATGTATAAAATATATAAGTTATCATTTTCACCATTTAACTGTCACAATGCAAAACAGTATGCCTTGCTTTGACTGCAGCCTTCTGAAAGAAGATGCAATCATTACTCTCCCAGCATGTGGGGATAGATAAATATTTAGATTAAAATAGTGATGGAAAATGAGTATATGGTATATTACATCATTACATTACACTTTAAGCTCTGAAGTATAAATATAATTAAATATGAATTAAGCTTTGCTTTTCACATGAGCCTCCTGGAAAAGGAGGCAATACCTCAAAGGTTTTCAGAATATATGAATTACAGTATGCTGTAGGTAAAATATTGTTTAGCTTCAGGCCACATGCTTGTGTTGTGAAGGGATTCAGTGCAGTTATTTATTTATTTATGTATGTATGTATTTATTTATTTATTTATTTATTTATTGCTTTAGACCTGTTTTGTCAAAGGCACCACAATGATTTCAAGTATCAGAATCAAGGGACATTTTTATAGAATTGATAATCAAGCACTAAACTAAGTAGTAAATCAAGCACAGATATATATTTTTGGCATAAGCTTATACTTTTCTATTTTCGGTGTTTGATTATTTACACAACACTGTATAGTGGCTGTGTTTTCACCATGCTGAATTAATTAAAGTCCATTTCAATTGTCAGCTTTAATCACCAGCATTACTGATATACAGCTACAGTATAAAATTTTTAAAATTATTTTTCCAAAAAAAAAATAAAAATAAAGTCTTTATAGTTATCAGTGTAACATGTGTTATTTAAATCTGTGACTGACAGTAGCTGTAGTAAAATGTATTGCTTTTATCAAGTGTTTCCTTAAGCCAAATGCTTTTGGAGAAGCACAAGAGAACCTGCAAAGAAGGCAGTTGAGAACTTGGATACCTCAACTTCTGTTCTACTTCTCTTTTGGAGGGAACCTTGTGGGTAAGGACGTGTCCAAGAAGTGAAAACAGATGTCCCCGAGACCCAGCAGAATTATACCTGAGACAGAAAACAGGATACTCAGCACTTTGCCTCCTCCTGAAAAGTGCAGAGTGCATCCATATGTCATGGAGCGTGTCTGGGGTTCATGGAGGATCGGAGCACATGCAGGTGTTGATAATAAAACAGTGTAGCTCAGACCTCGTGAGTGTATATGTCTGGCAGTGTTACGTTAACAAAGCTAGAACAAAACACGCTGTTAACAAAAAAAATCATTCTTTATTAACTAAAAGTAAAATAAAAATAAAAAATGTCTGAAAACTAAAACTAAACAGGAACAAGAAACTAATAATGAAAACGAGAAACTAGTTTTTGTAATTTTAATTTTGATTTTCACCTCACTAGTTTTTGGGCATAATGTTCATACAAGCATGCGTTTTCCATAATATTTATTAAATATTATTTAAAACCATGCGGTCATAACATTAGTTTAGAGAAGGGCATTGAATCGTGCATATGTGCAAGTACCCTTCTCTGCTTATGTCAGAATGTCTGAATTTTATTGGACATTTCAGCCATCAGTCAGTTTTCCCTCCATGAAAATAACATGAAAAATTCGAAGACTCATCACTTGTCAGAGACTTCTTCTATGGAATTCATTGGCCCTAACTGACCCTTAGTCACAGATGTCCTGTTGTCTGCAAGCGGCAGGCTGCCTTCACCAAACTTTTAGGAAAAAGTGCTTAAAATGTGTCACATGTTACTTGTGAAGATACAGCTAACGAGTTTGAAAATTAGAACCATGAAAGATTTGTCAGGCTTGAATAACCCCCTTTATATTCTAAGCATTTTGTGACTGTGTTCCTAGAATATACTGCACTGTTCCTAGGGGCTGCCTCTGAGAAGTTACTTTGCACCATTTCATGGATGGTGGAATTTTATAATATCACAGAGCATTTATTGCAGTGTCTGAGATTCCAGATCCAATACTCAAACAACGCCTTTTGATTTTTGATCCACAGCAGATCTTGTTTCAGCTTCAGTAACAGTCTTATGTCTAGAAATTGCTGAAAACACATCTTCTGGTCATTGTGGTTTAATTCTGGATTTTGTTGACATCCTACATTCAAGTTATAGTACAGTTTTAATTCAAAATGTTAGTGACATCTGGCCTTCAAGTTATTACACAGTTTCGATTCTAGATTTTTTCAACAGCTCACTTTCAGTTTATAGCACTGTTTTGAGTTTAGACTTTTGTGCTTTTTCTGTTCTTGACCATGGTATGTTAATGGATTTGTCCTTAATTCCTAGTCCCTCTTCTTTCCTCTCTGTTTACCACCATTGGTGACAAAGCAATTATCAGCTGAGAGGCCTCAGTACTTGGCTTCCTTTTGCTGGGTTCCTATATTATTCATTAATTTTTCTGTTTTATTTTTAATAATTTTTAAGTTCTTGACTTTGTTTTGTTATATTTTGGCTACCCTCTTTTTGTCTACCTATCTATTACCTTTTTTTATTTCTATTTTAATGTTTTGTTTAATAAACTTTGTTGTCATTAGTATAGAAACTTTGTTTTTGAAATTTTAGACTAGGGCTTTGTGGTTCTCTTCTCCCTTTATAGTAATTTAAACTTTAGCTCCTTTTGGTCTGTGTAGGCTGCAAAGTTTAGTTTCTGGGCCAATTGGATCCTTGGGGCCTAGTTTTGGACATAAAGCCTGTTTTTAAGTTTTGTGGTGCTCTGTAACCACATCAGTTTTGTTGGCACTTTGAAACTTTATTCTCTGACTGACATCAATATTTGCCAGATATGCTTAGCAATATACATTCTTTCCACCTCTATTGACCTCACAAAGAGGTTTGACTATCTGTCACAACTTTTAAGAGTGTTCAGTTATAGCAAACTCATAATTTGCAGCAACATACAATGTTGAACAATGTCTTTGGAAAAACTCTTTTCCATCTAAAGACTAAATGGTGTCAATCCAAACAGCTATCATCGGCAAAAAACTTACCATTTACTTAAGCGTCACCCTTACTATTAAGCATGTTGATGTCTGCATCATGCTAGAAGCATTCCTTTTAAGCATTGGAAATATGGTATTTATAGAACAGAATGCACAATAAATGGAGATAGATACAGAAAAATACCTTCCGATAAATTTGCTACACTCTGTAAAATCTGACTATGGGGTCTGTGAAAAAGATTCATTTCCAACAGCTGCCAGAAATACACTTTGAAACAAGAATGTGAATGATTGTGTGTGACACAGCTAAAGCCCAATATTTATTACCACTGAAAATATTTGAAGATTTGAAGTCAATAACACATTGCACCTCATTGAACTTCATTTATCTTAAGCAAAACTGAGATGAAAAGTGAAAAAATATCATGCAAGATAAATATTAAAGCTTTCCTGTATTAATTTAAATGATAGTAGTAGGGGTCACAACAGACCCAGACCACAATGCTTTGCATGTGCTTCTCAGCCAGCTCAACATCACCTTTGAAATTCCTGGGGGCAGCTGGAAACTGCAGCTAAAGATCTGGATATCTAGTTATTCCAGGTCAGCCTGTTATTACTGCAGTACTCCATCAGATAAACATATGTGAAATGAAAATAGGTCAAAATGGTACAATAAACCATTAGCTAAAATAATCTATTTCTAATGCTGAAAATGAAGTATTTTACATATACTGGTATTTCAGAAATGGTTTAATGGTGTTTTCATGGAACATTCGATTATTCATCTTTACTTTGCGGAGTCTCCTTTACAAGTAAAGATTAGTAGTTGCTAACTGCAAAATTCATCCTCCATCAAAATGATAATAAGCTTGAGAAGATGGTACTGAGAGTGGTGTGCCTCCTGCTGACAGATCATGGTCACTTGTTTGAAGCTGAGAATAAGAAAGCTCTATTTTTTTTATTTATTTTCAATGTGACTAGATTTTCTAGCATTTGTATGTGATTTTCCCTATATGTTGAACTATTAGTGGCAGTCCATGGTCTTGTGCAATTGAATAAAGAATTGCAATAACATCATAGGTGTTATGACAGAGAAGCACACAAAATAGAAAAATGGTGTGAGACCTCTAAAAGACCCATAACTCACACCAGACTTGCATGCCTAGTATACAGTAGGTCACACCCAAAGGCAGCCTGGTCAGTAGTTGAGAGAATGAGAAATAGACTCATAGTTGTTCTGATGACACCTAGAAGCAAACAGCAAAACAGAAATAAAGCAAAACAAATATTTACAAAAATCTTCTTCATGTCTTCTTAGCATGTTTGAGAAAAAGAAAAATAATTATCCAGTAGTATGTACAAGGAGAGAATTAGCACATTGGTCACCCAATAAAACTCTGTCTTTACATTCTAGGGCTAATTCCCCACTATTGCTCCTCCAGGTAGATACACACAGACTTGTTGAACACGACAGAAACACCACCATTAGCTTTCAACACCCTAGTCTTATATGGCCACAAGACTGTCTTGACCAATCCTTCTTGTCGCCACACTAGTTCTCTGATATGGGGCACCACATGCCACACTCCTTTACACAGACTTTGAAATGAATCCTCTCATACATATGTGAACCTGACTGCAGATAGGTGAGTCTTGTCTCTCTCTTTCTTTTTCTCTCTCCAGTAAGAACTCAAGGTGTAATTAACCAACACTTTCTCCTGAGACCACTTTCTCCAGCTCCCATCTCTTCAGGTTCTTTTCCCCCGCAGCATTTAACAGACACAGGTACTTTTTTTCTCATTGCCTAAGACACATTAACTGGGCAACACTGAAGCTGCTCTTTACCCAAGCCCCTTGTCCCTGCACTTCCACCTCAGCCCAAAGATAAGTTCTTTTCTAAATAACTATTTGGTCAGTATAAAAAAACAGTTATGAATATGTATTTCTTACTAGCTGTGTAAGCCCGTGCTGTAAAAAGAAACTATTGAAATCGTCAGAAAGAAAACTGAAATGTAGAGATGTCAGGTAATTGAAAGGACCTACTCTGGGCATCTGCTGTCCTAGGAGGATTCGTTTTGCTGACATGCTCGCCTCGCTTCTGTATTAGTGGCTAAGCGAGTTTGTTTCCTTGGAGATGGAGCCCTTGCCCCAACTTCACCTCTCACTTCCGGGCTGGACAGACAGACGTGCACACTTCCACGTGTAGACGTTTATATATAAGATACCCAATTCAATTCCTGTGATGAATTCCATAAAAATGGCAAAACGTCTCAAGATAAAATCTAATAATTTAATAACCCAAACAGAAACAAAGATCCAGAATCCAGAAAACCAATACTCATGATAATAAACTGTACTCTCCTAATGTTAATAACCCTCTCATGGATCCACTCTCTAGCCCCACAATGTAAAGGCTGAGGGTAGTCCTTCAGCAGTGACATCAGGGTGGTCCTGCCTCTTGGGGTTCCATCCACAAAGTACAAGGAACATTAGAAAACAACACAAAATACATAGAAAATGAAGAGTAAATAAACACAAGAATATAAGTAGAATATCCCTAATTACAATACAAATATGAAAAATAATTATTTACAATAAAGAAGGAAGGCACAAAAAAGAATAATAAACATAAGGATGTAACAAAGCTGTCTGTGATGTGACTGATGCACTGCGGGTGTACATTTTACTTGACAGACATTCTCTGTCTCCTACCAGTGAGCTATCAATAACACTTCAAATACTGAAGAAACATCTGAAATAGAATTCCAAAGCTGAGTGGTGAGAAATGCCCAGAGAATGAAAAGTCATGCCACTGTTTAACTGAAAATGGTCAAAAAGAGCATACAAAAGCCAACGGCCATTGCATTCAACCTGTTGCTTCTGGCAGAAAGAGATGATGGTAATAATCAAGCTAGGGAATTCCATAAGGATACAGTTTAGCAATAGACATATTATGATCACTAAACATTTCTTCTTTAGTGATAGTGTACAGCATTTGGGGCAGACCCCAAATAATGATGACATGCAGAGGATAAGGTCACTTTTCACAAAGAATATATGAGTCTAAGACCTTGAAGTTGCAGTTGCACTGGCATAGAAAAAGAAAATACAGAGATGAATTTTAGGTACACAAAACGTTGAATTACTGATAGGAAAACATGAAAGCCACTCCACAAAATAACTAAACCCTCTTTACGTTGCATAATACTCATAGGGGTTCAGTGAAAATAACTGTTACTTACAAAAATAGTCAGTGTGTTGATGTGCACACTTATAATCGGGTTAAGGTGAATATTACAAGGCAGAAACCTGGCTTCTTAATAATTTAAATGGGCAAGTAATCTTCTGGAGACCACCATTGATGAAACACTTCAGCATTATTAAATTGCACAAAGAAAGAGTTAAACGTCATCATCAGCCACTATGAATTTGAAACTAAGAATGGAGCTTGTGATAATTTGATTGTGCTTAATAAGTATGTTTAGTGATGCTTTGTTTGTATGTTTCTGTTACTGGATTGCACTTAGCAAATTCTTTTCTGCTTGGCTGTGCGATTAAGCCTTGCAAAGGATCCACAACATGTGCTTCTGGTATTACACCCAATACTGCTGAAATTATAACAACACAGATGTTTTTACTTCAATAAGATAAGCTTCTGTTAGGTTACTCATTACTTTAAAAAGTCATCAGACTAGTTAACACACCTTTAACTGCTCTCGAGATTGTCCTCCAGAGCTTAACACTGTATGTTCAGCTCATCAATACAAATTTAACGATTTCTTAAATATTGACTCTGATTATTTCATTGATGAGAAGGAATAATGTAACTGTCTGAATATCTACCTGTGGAAATTTATTTTGTAGATGCTTCCATCCATGGCTGCTGAAATCAAATAAATGTGCTTGCTGATAGAGTGAAACGGTCATGTGCGGACTACAAAATCTCTAACAGTATCTCAGTTATGGGCTTACATGGCCACATAATCTGGTTATTCATGGAGAGATCTCCCTCTGTTAATCAGGTTTCTCGGACGCCAATATCTCAATTTCTCTAATCGGAATAAGGGTTTCCATGGCATTTTAGAAATCAGGTCTTGAAGTATACAGTATGTAAACATGGCAATTGTGTTATCTGCTGTCTCTATGTATTTATAACATAATGCTCTGTTCCCTTTATTTTCTATTGTACATTTTGTTTCATTTCATGAGCATTTAAGGCATTTGTACTGAAGGACTCAAGACATTGTGATGTTCAAATAAAGTATCAATATATTCTCTGTTAGTTTATAAGGCATTTAAAGGCACACTTTATATAAATATTAATATAGTATACAAGAAAAAATAATTCTTGTACTTGATGAGATTTTCTCACTGTCCGTCCTTTCATTCATCCATGTTTTATCCTTTTTTTCCCAGCACAGGGTTTTCACTTCTGAGCCCAATTCTGACAGCAATTAAAAAGTAGTACAAACATTGTGTGGGAAAACAGTCCATTATAGGGAACAATTATGTTTATGCTCACACTTTTTCTCCTACTTGGCCAATTTCTACCATCAATTAACCTACCAGCCTAACTTTGGGTTAACTTTATAACTTCTGCTGATGTAAATATTGCAGCTTTCCAGCTATTGGTACTTCCTTAAATAACCTTCGGAGACCACTCAAGAATCAGAGGATCAAAGGTTAAGGAAGACTGTTTTAATTAATAAGAGTTAGAATTAAGACCTGTGCTGTTTTTTAACAATTCCTGAGCCATTTCTCATATTGGCATAAGCACAAGTAACATATATCAACTATACGATAAAACAAAGCACACTGAGAAGGGTAGTGATACCTCATTTAATTGGAATCATATGTCAAACTTGCCATTTCGCAGCATTGCAGCCAGTAACAAAAAATGCTAACTCAAAAGACAGAAAAACTAAAATGCCAAAGTGCGATAAAAATGGCAGTACTACTTTTTGACATCTGAACTTGGGTAGCAGAATCCCTCAAAACATTTCTCAGCTTGAATTGTGCTCAAAGTGTATAATCGTATGAATGCTATATGCAATTCTTTTCCACCCACACTGCCATGCCCAGTCTTCCATTAGAGCTGCATTTTTTCATAGGTCTGTTCACTGTGGACATCTGCACCAATGACGAAAAATAAAATAAGTGCCCAGTTTCATATGAGAGCAAAAAATAAAATAAGTATAGAGGACCAGTCAGCCTTTAGTATTTTCATGTTTTGTTTTGAGTTGCTTATTATATTACAACCAGAAAAAGAACAAAATCTGCAACTATAAAATTGTTGTTGCTTCTATAAAAATAAAATCCTTTGTAAAGTTAAGGAAGGTTTCCTTGCCCTGTAAAATATCTGTCCTATACCAGAATTATTTCTCTGTGTTTAAGCTATTTTAGTATTTCATTTGTTCATTTTTTTTTCATTTACATGTATTATAAATTATCTAAAAAAATCACACTCTTATGCGAAGTAAGTAACACTTTCAATACATGATAGCTCCATTTCTACTGTAACTGAACACCATGGCATAACCTCAAGTTTGACAAGTGCTCCTTCTCAATTAACACTTATGTACCTCTTTGGAAAAAGCATGTGTGAAAAAAGAAGATGAACGCAAATTACAGTATGTTACACTCTGGAGATTTTTGTGATGTATCAACTGCCAGCATAAGGAATGCCTTGGAAAGGCTTAAGATAGTACATTTTTTTTAATTCCATCTTAATATAAAAAAAAAACAGTTATGGTTACCTGGGGAGTAACGAACGTTTCCCACATATTACTTTAAATTAAGTACCCCTGTGACCTGGAGTTAGAATGAGGTCTTCATCTCTTTTGCCTGTCATAAAAGGCGACTAAAAGAGACAGGTGTCAAGAAGTGACCTGTCTGTAAAAAATTCAGCTCCAATATTCTTTGAAAGGGGCAACTGGCCAACCAGGGTCAACCAAGAAAATGACCATGAAAATGACAGAGAGATATTAGTTCAAATTAAGTAATTTGACATTTAATTACATTGTATTATATATTATCAAAGAATGTTACCCTGTGTTAGGATGTAGTGGGTTGGATAATGACTGACTGACTGAAAAGTAGAAACACCCATTTTATCTAGACAGAGACTACAAGTGAAAACCCAAATCACTCAAGTCCAACAACTTGACAAATGAGTAGTCATTTTTTTACTAGTTGTGTTGACCCCCAAACCACAAAACGGCAGTATGGTTTAGCCTTGTAAGGGCAACTAGTCTAGTACTCCCCAGACTAACTCTGTGGTGAAAAGAACAGGTAGGAACCCTTGGTGCCACTAGGGGGAGCCCTGCACAAACTGTATCACGGCAGTAAGGTGGCCACTGGGTTACCAAGAAGTACTTATGATAGTCTGATGGAAGGATAGCTGACCCAGGCTTAAAAGACCTGCACAGCCAGCTTGCAGCTGGGAGGATGTTAAGATATTTCCTCAGCTGGTGGGATTAAGGATGTTCATAGATGTGGAAAATGGCTTGTGTGAGAAGGTAAGCAATTTATTACAGATAGTGATGGGCAAGTTAACTAACCACCCAATTGGAAAGTCTGGAGCCCAGAATTTTAGGAACTCCCAAAGTCTTATATTTTGTTGTTTCCCCTCTTATGTTTATCAAAGTTTTTCCATTGCTGTAATAAAGCTCATTTTGTTAATAATAATTCTTATTACTTAGTTCTCCTGTGTTTGGGTTGGGTTTTGGGTCAACTCTCAAGCAACCCCTGAAATCCACAGCATATAGTACAATCTAACACTTGAATCACACATCCTCTTTCAAATTGGCAATGCAAATATAAATAACAACTCCTTGTGTGTCTTTTGGATGTAATTTTATATTTATGAATTTGCTATAGGTCCTCAGTAGCCCTAAGCTAATCCCTTTTTTTACACTTCCTCATATTTTAATAAAATAAATAAACCAACAATTGTAAGAACAGTAGAGTCTTGCTTATCCGACATAAACGGGCCGGCAGAACGTCGGATAAGTGAAAATGTCGGATAATGGAAGGTGTTAAGAAAAAGCCTATTAAACGTCAAACTATGTTATAATTTTACACATTACGAACCTAATAATCATGTTTTACAACAAAACAACAGAAAAAATTAACTGAAAAAATGAACTTAGCAACAAAAAATAGACTACGTTCACGCTCGCAACTTGCAGTTCTTGTTGCCGATTGATGCATTTTTTTTTTTTGCAGTGGGACGTCGGATAATACGGAATGCTGGATAAGCGAAGGTCAGATAAGCGAGACTCTACTGTAGTAATATATTATAAATTAATTCCAGATACAAACACATATCACATTAACTCATAAAGTTATGCTGAAAATAAATTGGGGAACGATGAACTTTAGTGAAGAGGCACCACTCCATATGTTAAATACAACAAGGTCAACACACCCCATCAATGTCAAATGACAATATAAACACACCCTCCCTGTATATTATATAAATACTGTGTATTATTACAAAATAAAAACCCCACAAATAAATAAATTCTTCAGTTGGTCTAAATAAAGATATAGCAAGCCAAAAATATTGATGGAATTGTAATGTTGTATAATTGTGTGATATTGGATCAGCGTATTTCCCACAGAAAAGGGGAGGATGTCACTCGATCACTTTCAAAGTCCTGTCCTTGCTGTATGTCCTCCTGCCTTGCTCTTGGGCTCTAACTTCAAATAATTTTCTTGAGCCAAGAAAATATGTCAATGTGTCAAGTTTGAACATGGAAAGATCAAGGACTTATACTGCTGCTGTTTTCCAAGTAGAATAGTGGAACTTGTCCTTACAATCAGCCACCTCAATCCAATGCAGTAAGTAATCATACTTCTGAAAGTAAGTTTCTTGGTAATCCTGGGCTGGTCCTGCTGGAAGAAAATCTCGATTAAGGATTAAAATTGAGCTGCTGGCCATCTTCCTGTAGAGTCATGAAAGAAAAAAAAAATTAGTCATCCAGAACCTAACTTTTCTTTCTCCTCTTTTTAGTGGCATTGGTTTTTAATTAATAGAAGTGCTCAGTAGTTGAACTAGGACCCACCCTTCCCACACTGTATTGAGCACCTAAGCAATCATAGAAAAAACATCTCTTTCTGCATAAGTTACTCTACTTGGAAGAGGAGAAGGGTTTAGGTGCCCGGATGCAACTTCATAAAAATGGAAGAAACATAAAAAATGTAAATTGTTATACTCTTTGTAAACAGTCAAGCTCAGCTGTTGCATAACATACCAATGTTTTAAAAGTGACTCATAAGATACTGACTTGGCAAAGGTTTCAACTGTTCTCATTTGTCTCGCAAGCAATGTATTTACTTCAGTGTTTTCTGAAGTTTTTCTTCCTAAGAATTTTTTGGTGATAGATAGCATCAAGCATGTGCATTTAACATGTTTAATCACTTCATGATGCTGATACATTGCTTAAGTTCAATTGAGCCAAACACGTTTTGCTGCTTTTTTTGTTTACAATCAGCATCTAATGCTTCTAGTTTCAGTGTCCAACAATAATCAACCAGCATTGGTGGATTCCGCTTACCCTGATGCCACTTGTCCATCATTGCACTGTCCCTGTGAAAGCTTGCACCATGTTCATTATCACTAACTGCACCAAGTCTAGCAGGAGAGAAGTTCAAGTGTCAAAGAAGAAAATTAATTTTTACTGACATATTGCACTTAGTCCTCCCTGTGTGGAGTTTGCATGTTCTCCCCGTGTCTGCGTGGGTTTCCTCCCACAGTCCAAAGACATGCAGGTTAGGTGGATTGGCGATTCTAAATTGGCCCTGGTGTGTGCTTGGTGTTTGTGTGTGTCCTGCGGTGGGTTGGCACCCTGCCCAGGATTGGCTCCTCCCTTGTGCCCTGTGTTGGCTGGGATTGGCTCCAGCAGACCCCCATGACCCTGTAGTTAGGATTCAGTGGGTTGGAAAATGGATGGATGGATATTGCACTTAGAATTTTCTGTCCTTAAATGTTATTAACCAGCTGGACATAGTTTGGTGTTCTGTGGTTGTCAAGAAAATTCTCAATAACATCCTTAAATGCCTTCTATCCAAGTCCCACTAGCAGATCTTTGAATTGCTTGTCATTGATGGTGTGCCTGATTTGTGGAGCAAAAAATGCCTTCCTTAACCATGGTATCAGTTATTAATGGAAACATCAATCTCATATATTAAAACCTTTCATCTTCCTTGCTTACCTCTTTCACAAAATTGTTCAGCAGTCCACGTTTTATATGAAGAAGATTTAAGAACATTTTTGTAGTGCTGGCAAATGATTGATGTGACAAACTTTTCTGCCCTGAAACCAAATGTTTACACATGGTCAGTTCCTTTTAATGCAATCAGACTCTTTAGCACGGTTGTTCCATTAGTAAATTAAACAACAGGTATATCTGAGCTGCATTCCTAGCAGCAATGCCACTACTTTTAGATTCCCACAGATGTTCCAGTTATACTTGTTGGACTGCGAGTCTCAACAACAGTTCTAGGTTTTCATAGGTTTCTTTCATGTATACTCTACAGCCAATGGGTATAGAAGGGTGGACATTGCCATTGTATAACAATACAGCTTTCAGGTTTAACAATGACAAATCAATAAAATAGACACCATTGTTGTGGGACGTGCTCAAAACTCAAAGCAGTCAACAGCCCATCAATGTCAGAAACAGAGGTTGGCAAATGCTCTTGGTGGCTGTGAAAGAAAGAGCTTTTTTATACTTGGCAGCAACAAAACCCATCCTTCCACTCTTGAACAAGTAGTTCTACTTTTGCTTTTGACAAAAATAAATTTCTGACCTGGGGCCTCATGTATAACACCATGCGTAGAATTCACACTATAAACATGGCGTATGGACATAAGTGGAAATGTTCATGAGCACAAAAAAATCCAGATGCATAAATCTGTGCATTCACCAAAATCCCGGTCAGCGTGAAAAGTAACGCACATTCACACGCCTGCTGCCACTCCCTAACTCCTCCCAGAATTACACCTCTTTGAATATGCAAATCAATATAAATAGCCCTTAAGCTCAGTGTTCTGTGAACTAGCAATGGCAAAAGCACAAGGGGAAATAGAAGAATTTCAGTGAATACCAAGTAGACGCAAGGAAAAACATACTATGTGTCGGTTTAAACAGTGGTATAAACAACAAAAGGAAGTTGATCAAGTGACATAGAGTGTCGGAGAAACTCAAAAGCTCAAGTTCACAAAGTCACACAGTGCCCAAAATAAAAAAGAAGTTGTCAGTTATCAAAGACGCCATGAAAAGGCGAGTCATAGCCCGCCGTCTGAGTGTCATATGAAAGCTTATTAGGGTACAGAGAAAAAAAAAATAGGGACAGAATGGGAAAAAAGCTCGAAATGTCAACTTTAATCTCAAACTTTCCACTTTAATCATATAGTTTATTTTGTCATTAAAGTAGAACATCATAAACTTCATCTTAAAATTATTTAATTTACTAGTTTCTCAACTCCCATCGTAACTAAAGTAGCATATTAAATGCCTTGTGTTCTTCTATGTGCTCTATGTGTGTGAATCACTATATGCTTCTTAAATGGGCTTTCTCTTCATCCGACAGGACATAGAATCCATTACATTCATGATATTACAGCTCTCTGAATAATTTAAATACTGAGATGTATACTTGATGTCATTTTCATGACGATAGGAGTTAAGCATGTATTAAACATGGGAACATGGTGGTGCAGTGATTGTTCCTGCCTCACACAAAATGCTTGCTGCGCTGCGCGCGACCTTTGATGAAATAATTTATTGCAGCAGTACTGTCTCTTTCAAACATACTAACCCCCAATTCCTGTCCTTCCTTTTCTTTCTTCAAATACCCAATCGCCAAACAGTCAGCTCTATAATAGACGTTAAGCTATCTGTAAGCTGAGAACTCAGATTCTTCAAAACTTTTAAGGAACATTGAAATATCTTCGTAGTACGTGTTTAATTATTCTATCCATCTATCCTTCCAGTGTTGCACCAGTCCCAGCAAGAATACAGCACGAGGCAGGAACAATCTGTGAACGGAGCATCAGCTCGTCGCTAGTGCTGCAACACCGTGTCCTCACATGTTTAATTTTTAACAATATAGATTATTTAAATGATGTTAAAGTTTTATCTGTATAATATAATAAACATATTTTGCAGCATTTCATCTTAAAAATGATGCTGTTATCATATGTAAATACACGCTTTATAAAGTGGCTCAGGTTGTGCAAAATTATAACTGTATCACAAATTTACAGTGAGGTGATTGTACTTATAAGTACAAACAGTTCTACAGGGAGCACTTGATGGACTGATTGATTGCGTTTATAGTTCTTGGGATGAAACTGTTTCTAAACCGCGAGGTCAGTACAGGAAAGGCTCTGAGGCGTTTGTCATATGAGAGCAGTTCAAATATGCAGCATGGCTGAGGCAGCGCATGCTAGATGCTGTATACCGATCATTCTCTTTCCGTTCAGCTGCTGTAGAGCTGTGATTCCACAGAGTGGTGCAGTAAGAGTAATATGGAAAAAGATGATCCGCTGTGGCAATCCCTAATGGGAGCAGCTGAAATAAGAAGAAGGTGCAGTGAGAGTAACAACTCTAAAGTAGCTATGGTATTTGGAATAGTTTGGCTATTCCGTGGACCATTATATTGTTACAGGTTAATTATAATCAGATGCCTCAAACTAATAAACAATATGCTATTAATTTCAGTATATATGATAAAGCTGTGTCAGGGATGTGGATCTAAAAAAGAAAGGGAAATCACACTGGAACAAAAGCACTGCTTTGATGCTGGGTGCCGCCAGTTTGCAAAACCGAGTGGAGAACTTGTGTACGCCAGGGTTTGAGCTACTGTGAAAATGTGCGTGGCTTTACGCCAAGTTTAGGTTTTATACATCGCGATTTGAGCGTGGAAACGGGAGTACGCAACATTTTTGTGCGTAGACACCGTTTATACATGAGGCCCCAGGTCATTTAATTCTGGCTTCATTATCAGATGAGGTTCATCAGACAGAAATGTTTCAAAAGGTGGACCACAGTCTTTTTTCACAACTATTGTGATATCTTCATCTGCCCCTCATCTAGGCTCCATGTCTCTGGTAGCATTGATACTGGCAAACAGTTTTCATGTATTACTGATCTTGTGGCTGAAAGTAAACTGGTATATTCAATGGATTTTGAATTTTTAGTAGAGAAGCCAGAGACATTGATCAGACAGAAGTAACAATCCATCAAATGATCCTTCAGCTCTGGCCAGATCATGAGAACTGCAAATGGCATTGCCTTCTGAGTGCCTCTGAGCCAGGCTCTTAGATCAAAAGCACATGTTGCATAACAAATGTCATGAGCCCAGTGTTTGTTTTGATCACAAGTTTTACAACAGAAAGTACATCATATGCTTTTTTAACAAGTGCCTTCATACTGCGTCTTTAAAGCTTCAGCTTCAGCCACAAATGTATCAGAATATACAGCTGTTGCGACATTGGTGAGACATTTCTTTTGTAACAAATTGTACTCTAGACAATGAATTCTAAGTCTGCACACTATGCCATGTTTTTAGACCATGTGCATTTGCATATGTACAAACTGGTATGAAACTAACCTAAAGAATCTGTGTATGCGAGCTGCTTTTACAGCTTGTCCTGCCAGCATCCATCCTGACAAAAAATGTGTAAGAAATCAAAAGCATTAGCAGAGCGACGAATGTTGTGCAACCTGCACTGAGGGCAAACCCAGGCAAGGCACTTTGCAAAACAGCTTACTTAGTAGGTAACATATTAGCAGACTAAAAATATGAGAGAGAAATCTCTTAAAAAGGCAATTGCAATAAAATGCTGCATGAAAGGAAAAATGTGTTAAATGTTTTGATCAGCAAGACAGAATCCTTAAGATATACCCAAAAGTGTTAAGGAATGAAAATATTTGTTGTCCAGTGTCAATGAATCCTTTCTTGCTTGTCATTCTGAATTTCCTTTGGTCTGTTTGTGATTGTCCAGATTGATTCAATTCTGTGTTTTCTTTACTCCTTAGTACTCATTTTTTTTGCCTCCTCATTCCTCGTGGTAGTGGCTTGTAGCTTTAACCGCATTGCACCTGAAAATGTCATAACGAGTATGATCTTATTTTGGCATGCCATCATGTGACTACCAGCCATCCCATATCAACAGATATTTTAAAACAAATCCAACCTTTTATTTTTTTTATTCTTTATTGTATTTATAATTCTGTGGTGGGTTGGCACCCTGCCCGGGATTGGTTCCCTGCCTTGTGCCCTGTGTTGGCTGGGATTGGCTCCAGCAGACCCCCGTGACCCTGTGTTCGGATTCAGCGGGTTGGAAAATGGATGGATGGATGTATTTATAATTAGAAATCTCATAATTAATCAGTGCCTACAACCGTTTATGAAAGTGAAAAAAACCAGTAGACACTATTAAATTAAAATAAAAAGCAGAATATAACTGATTTCATAAGTATTCAAATATGTCTTGGTACCAATAATTTAGGTCAATAACTTTGAACTTGAACTTGGTACAACAAATAGTTTACAGCCATGTATTCATTTTTTTTTCTCCCAGTGCTGCATTTCACTTCTCAAATGCCATTGACATGTACGTTAAGGTTAACTTGTGACTTAAACTGGACTCATATGAATAGGTGTGAGTGCGCGCCTGATGTTAACTTATGATGGACTAAGCTCTGTTGTCAAAGCTGATTCTTGGCTTGTGTCTGTTGCTTCAAGGACAGGCTCTGGCTTCCTGATGCCCTGAATTGGACTGTCTGTGTCCAGACAAAGAAAACATTGAAATTAAACAGCTAATAAAGCAGTGTGAAATACTGACCTGAAAATAACTTTCTATAAAGAAAAGGAGAAATGTGGATCCTCAAATAGGTAGACTGAAAATAAGATTCAGTAGCAAGTGTCATGCCCAAACTGATTACATACAATGCAAGGAATCCTTTTAAAGTAAATAAGGTTCACTCCAGAGGATCTCATGTTTACCAAAGGTTTATAAGAGGTAATCAGAATAGAGAGGAAGCCTAGTAGTAATGCTTTTTATGCAATCTTTTGCGTGTCTTAATATCTTAATATGTTATATGACATAGCACTCTTACTTAAATGTGTCTCTGTGGGTACATACCATGAAAGAACTAACTAGCCAATACCATTCAGCAGTTTCTTACATACTTTAATGCCCATTTTCACTTTTAATATGCTCCTGTGGATGAGCAGTTCAGTTACGATATTATTTTAAAAAGTAGTTATTAGAATTTAGCTTTTCATACTCCTGAAATATCATGATACTTACTTACATTTTGGCTCCTATATTAATCTTGCCCTCTTCCATCTTGTTACTTTTTATATTTGAGCAGCATCTGTTTCTATACCACAGATTTCAAGACTTTAAACATCCATTAGCATTGCAGTCTTTAGCGTACAGTTTTAGATTTATTGTCATGATAAGGACAGGCTCAAAGGAATCAGTAGACACCTGCTCAATGATCTTGAGCTTCAACCCACTCAGCCATCCTTTTTCACTGATTGCTTATCCATTTTAGGGTTAGAAAGAGTCATATATTCTACTGCCATGGGAAACACTAACGCCTAATAATAGGATTTTTGATTGTGTGAGGTAACTGGAGTCATTGGAAGAAACTCATGTGAATGTAGCAATAACATACTACAAATGTCACACAGAAAACACCATAAGCCACAGTGATCTAGGAGCAGTCAATCAGCAATGTTACTCAATCCTTCTGGCCCTATCATTCAATAATCTCAGCATGAATCCACACATAACTGTCTTTGAAGTAAATTGTCTGGAGACCACTGTTACTGTTCCTGGCCTTTCTATAATCTGAGATGTTTCTTTAGAAACCATTGCAATATCTCACTTGTGGTCTTTAATTGCTTGTTTTAAATTTATTTCCTTATTGTGATACAATGTATACTCACCCACAACATTCTCCTTATGCATTTTTCATTTCATTATCATTTGAACCTTCCATCCAACAATTTTTCATTTTCATTTTAAGCTCATAAAACCTTAATCTTTAGTTCTGCAATTTCACTTAATTTTATGTAATGCATTAGCTTCTGACAATTTTCATATCATAGCTGTTCTTAGAGTTAGTTATGGAATGAAAGATTTGTCACAGTATGGGACAATGAAGGAACAGAAGCATATTGGTCACAGTCCATTGATTAGTAGCCGAGTCCAGGGACTGATCTCTTCTAACATAATGTAAGGGTGAGACATCCAGCTACAAGTTATAAGGAGTCACAGCTTTATATTTCCAGGAAAAACATGACATAGCTAAAAATTAAGAACATGAAATATAAAGGCATTTTAACACGTGATGCATTTTTGACTGGAAAAGCATTTTTATTAATTGTTTTTTTAAATGACGACTCTAAAAGTTATCTTTTTGAGCAAATTAATATATGTACAAATGCAGAAAATTAGTATGTCTTCAAATTTTATTTGTATTTTAAATGTTTCTAAATGTTTCCAATCTAGACATGAAGAAACAATGTGCCATCAGTACCAATGTAGCTCTGTTTTTTTTTAAGTTTTAAATTACCATATATACTTGGGGATAAGTTCTCCTGCGGATAAGTCAGGGCTTGATTTTGCTATATAATTTCTGGTATTTTATAATGTCAGTCATATAAGTCAAATGTGGAAAACTCACTTTATTGGTACAAGGGATTATGATATGCTAACGCCCACCTGAGAGAGTAATCACGGAGCACACTGCCTTTTTTTTTCCTATGTATTGTGCCTACATGACCACACGGTCATACCCACACTATTCTGAAGCAACGTTGGCACTGTTAGTGTTTTTTGTATCTCAAACCCTCATACACCTTTATCATAAGAGCATCCCTTATCTACGATGGAGTGTTCAAGAGAAGAAAATATGAAGCAGGTTTTAAATTAAAAGTCATTGAAGTGGTGAAAGAAATTGTTAGCTGCGCTGCTGCAACAAAATTCGATGCGTCTGAGAAACTGGTGTGAGATTGGAGGAGGCAAGAAGATGTAAAAAAAAAAATGTAAGTGTATATATGGTAATTAGAAGTAAAAATGGTTTATGACTACTGTTATGATAACTTACCTGTTTCTTGTTCAGCTTTCCAGACAAACTGCTGCAGCTTCTGAATCCTGCCTCAGTACTGTTCCTTCTCTACAAAATGCCCCCAGGGGCTGAACATCACTTACTCTGGAGCTAATGCTTCTGGACACTGAGCACCACTTGACCAGCGCTCATGTCCACTCCTGCCTCTACCTCACCATACTAGAGTTGACTAAATCTCACCTTAAACAACATCTGGTCAAGTCACCTCTTTTCACTTTTACAACTCAGACTATATACTTCCTCCTCAGGGTCTACAGCCTTGGTTTCAACTGTCACTGATATATTCCTTCAGGATGTGTGCATACCTGAATCTAAATATTAAACAAAGGTGATATTTTAATTATGCGTTATTTGCAAGTTTTAGGTGGAAACATGTTTTAATTTTTTTATAAGAATGTAGATTAAACCAGTTTAAAGAAAGTTATTTACCCCTGTTGCCCATTTTCTGGTTCCACTGACAACTATAAATTGTACTTTCACATTCTTTAGTTCTGTCTTGCTGTTGTGACAGGTGTCTGGTCACACTCACAGGAAATCTAACTTAGACACCATTAAAATATCCGACTATGCCACCCAGTTTTAGTAAGAGACTGGGAACTCTTGAGATTTACAGAAAATAGCACACAGGGTTCTTTAAATTGGGCGGTGAGTAAACACACAATGAAAGACACAACAGTAATTTCAGTAAAAGCAACAGTACCTTCTATTACACAAGACAATAAAGTAAATTAAAAAAAATAAACAAACATAACAAAAAAAATCTAACAATATCAGGTACGAAATTCCTTTTTTTAAAAAAGGAAAGCACACAGAGTACACATACTAAAAATCCGTTAAAAACAAGAATTGGAGGATACAACCTTTAGTGGTGCAGAGTCCAGTTTGCGCACTGTGTTACCCCAACACTTAATCGTTCAACTGTCCATAGATGCATTCTGTTCACCGGACACTCGTTTCCCAACAGAAGTTTTGTCAAATCGTTGAATCCCTGTCAGCGTCTCTTCGTTGTTCCTTTTTATTCACTCTGGGCTCCCTGTGTAGCTGTGACCTAGGCACACCTCATTTCTCGTCTGCCAGCTTTGCTTGGTCCTTTCATACAGCTTTCCTCTTTCGCTGGACCCACAAGTAGCGTCTCCTTGTGGAACTGTCTCTTCCTCCCTGGAAGTAAGTGTTGCCGTTCTTGTGCCTCACGTCGTGCCAGCCAGGTACCCTCGTCTGCCTACGAGCCTCTGTGCTCTGTCCGAGTGTCTTGCCAGCGTTCTCAGTGAACCATCCCTCATCTGCCTTCTCCTGCCCAGGAGTTTAAATATCCTTCAGTCCCTGCTGTTGTCAGTCCTGGACAATCGGTTTAAACAATGGCACATCTAAATTTCCCGGGTTTAACAATTAATGAAAACACAAGTTAACAAAATATATTGTTACCAACCATTAATGAGTACAGATCTGCTGATTAGAAACCAATATTGTCCAACATGTTAATTTCCAAGTCACACTTCCTTTTTCAATGTGTAACCAAAGCCAAACGTACCAATTACACCAAAACCATGCTGACCAATCAGATTGCTCAAAGGAATGGGACCCATAGTCTTTAGTGTTAAATTATTTAGTCAATGAAAAATGCAAAAAAAATACTTGAGTGAATGGTACAAACAAGTAAAAATCTCAAAATGAAAGCAATATATACTCAACTTTCACATTATTACTGATTACCTGTTTCAATTAAAAAGAACACACTTTTCTATAAAATTGTGTTTTGCAATGACCATTAACAAAAGTCAAGTCACTAGGAAAAGCAGAAATTGATCTAACACAGTGTCACGCACGAGCGCATGGGGAGCAGTCTAAGTTCCCAACGTGCATCGTAGAAAGCTGTGCCGGGGGGCAAAGGCAGCGTACTAACCTCTCTTTCTTTATTTCTCCAGAAAGATCGAAGCACCGCCGCCATAAAGCCACCCAGATGACTACATTTCTGGGTTCCTTTGTACCTTCTGGTCCCCCCCTGATGACGTCAGACGGCCGTCCACCATCACGCCTTTCCCAGCATCCCTCCAGTTAATTTCCGGTCCACCCCTATAAGTTGTCCGTCTTCCCGTCCTCTGGTGTCTCTGATTTTGTGTTAAATTACTGACCTCAATTTTTTTGCTTTGGAAACAGTATATGGGGCTAAAAACCCCAAACCTTTACAAGTTTCTTGTGCTTCTTTTACAACAGGAATGTTTTACTCATGTGCAATTGTGTATAACATGTTCAAGAGTAAGCAGTTGTGGAGACTTAATATTATTATTACTTGTTATTTGACTGATGCCTTTATCCAAAGGGACTTACAACATTTGAGAGATATAAATGGTTACATTTAATTTTTTTTTTCAGTGGGAGCACAGATCACACAGTGTCAGTAGCAGGATTTGAAGTTCTAGGTCTAAAGCTTTAACCAGTACACAACACTGCCTCCCAATAATAGTGGCCTTTGGCAAAGACCCTACAAATATTGTACACAGAAATGTACTTAGGCTCATTGTACTGATACATCCAATTAACTGATGGCACCATGACTGAGGCCCATTGACTTATGAAAACCTCCCAGGCGAAGCTGGGTAACACAGCTAGTAAATAAAATAAAATAAAATAAAATAAAATAAAATAAAATAAAAAGACCATATATTGATTTTCAAACCACAGTACAGAACAAATACAGGAAATACCGTTGAATGCAAACAAGCTAATCTGAAGCAATTGATGAATTGAAAGACACCTACTTAAATGACAAACAATACTGTCATGATCTTGGTTTTTCTTTTTTTTTTTTTTTTAAATATTTTATTTTATTAATTTTCATTGTAATCATTCCATACAAACAGATCCATTTATAACCCAACAAATTTGAAAACAAATCAAACCCCATCCCTGAGAAGGAGAGCTTAGCTAAAGGAGAATTTCTTTAAGCTTTTTAATAAGGCAACATTAGACAAAAGAAGGGGAGAAGTAAATATCTATATAAATAAGAGATGGAGAAGGGAGTTAAATACAATAATAGTTAATTCTCTTATTCTAAAATAATATTGATTAAATCCTGCCAAGTTTTGAAAAAATTTTGTACAGATCCTCTAACTGAAAATTTGATTTTTTCCAATTTCAAATAATATAAAACATCAGTTTCCCACTGACTTATAAGAGGAGAATTAGGATTCTTCCAATTTAACAAAATAAGTCTGCGTGCCAAGAGTGTAGTGAATGCAATCACCGTTTGTTTGTCCTTCTCCAATTCAAGTCCATCTGGAAGGACACCAAACACAGCTGTTAGTGGGTTAGGAGGGATTGTGATACTAAGGCTGTCTGAGAGGCACTTAAAAATCTTTGTCCAAAATGATGTTAGTTTGGTGCAGGCCCAGAACATGTGACCCAGTGAGGCAGGAGCTTGGTTGCAGCGCTCGCAGGTCGGATCCTGGCCTGGAAACATTTTGGACAGTTTTAAGCGAGACAGATGAGCTCGATATATAATTTTTAGTTGAATAATTCTATGCTTTGCGCATATAGAACTCGAGTGAATTCTCTGCTTTGCTACCTTCCACTCCTTTTCTGATATATTGATTAAGAGATCTTCTTCCCAATGTCCTCTTGGATCTTTGAAAGGTAGGGACTCTAATAAGATTTTATATATTGCGGAAATAGTGTTTGTTTCCTCGGAATTGAGCAGTATTTTTTCCAGCATTGTGGAGGGTGCAAGGTGGGGGAAATCGGGCAATTTCTGTTTAACAAAATTTCTAATTTGAAGATAGTAAAAGAAATGTGTAGCTGGGAGGTTAAATTTTGAACGTAATTGTTCAAAAGATGTAAATATGTTGTCTATATAAAGATCTCTGAGCATTTTAATCCCAAAACTTTTCCAGGTATTAAAAACTGGATATACTTGCGAAGGTTGAAAGAGGTGGTTCCCTTGCAAAGGTGCCACTGATAAAAGATTTTCCATCTTAAAATGCTTCCTAATTTGGTTCCATATTCTGAGTGAGTAAAGCACAATTGGGTTATTAGTATATTTGCGATAACTTTCATTTATTGGAGAGCAAAGCAGGGAATATAAAGAAGTACTACAGGATTTTACTTCTATTGCAGACCAAGCCTGTGTATGTGCATTTATTTGTGTCCAGGTTTTTATGGCTTGTATGTTTGCTGCCCAGTAATAAAACTGAAAATTAGGTAAAGCCATGCCACCTTCTGCCTGAGGTCTTTGTAGGGTCGCTCTTCGGATACGTGGGTGTTTTGAGTTCCAAATGAATGAGGTTATTATTGAATCTAACTGTTTAAAAAACGATTTATTGATATATATTGAAATGTTTTGAAATAAAAAGAGATCTTGGTTTTTCATTTTTTACAGTGTCACCTAGTGCATTAAGTTCAAAAACTTACACTTATTATATTTCCAATCCTGAAATGGAACGGGGGTTACCACAAAATAAAAACAGTAAAAGAAAAATAAAAGTTTGGCAAACAGGTTTCTAGTTTGATTGTGGACTTTTATGACTCAGTGTTTGATCAAATTCCAGAATTAACAACAGGCATTTGAGAACTTAAGGATGAGCATAGGTGTAACAATAAAAAGTACTATAATGAAAGAATATTTTGGTGGTCAAAAAGGGATTTATATCAGGCGAACCTGATATATATCACTTAGATTATTTGACTATGGAAAATATGGGGTTCAATGTACAGGCTGTCTCCAAATTTTTCAGTGACAATTCTGGGGCCTCATGTATAATGGTGTGTGTAGAATTCGCACTATAACATGACGTAAGCACAAAAGCGGAAATGTGCTTACGCACAAAAAAATCCAGATGCATAAATCTGTGCGAATGCCAACTTCCACGTTCTTCCGCTCCATAAATCCCAGTCAGCGTGAAAAGTGAAAAGACAATGGCAAAAGCAAGAGGGAAAAATAGAAGAATTTCAGCAAATACCAAGTGGAAGCAAGGAAAAACATACTATTTGCTGGTTTAAACAGTGGTATAACAAAAGGAAGTTGATCGAGTGACATAGTGTGTCGGGGAAACTCGAAAGCTCAAGTTCACAAAGTCGCACAGTGCCCGAAATAAAAAAGAAGTTGTCACATATCAAAGTCGCCATGAAAATGCGAGTCGTAGCCCACTGTTTGAGTGTCATATGAAAGCTTATTAGGGTACAGAGAAAAAAAAAGGCACACAGTGGGAAAAAAGCACGAAATGTCAACTTTAATCTCTAAATTTCTACTTTAATCATGTAGTTTATTTTGTCATTAAAGTAGAACATCATAAACTTCATCTTAAAATCATTTAATTTACTAGTTTCTCAATCCCATCGTAACTAAAGTAGCACGTTAAATGCTTTGTATTATATTTGATCTTCTATGTGCTCTATGTATATGAATCCTTACGTGCTTCTGGGCTATCTCTTCCTCCGATTCGTGATATTACAGCTCTCTGAATAATTAAAATACTGAGATGTATACGTGATATCATTTTCATGATGATAGGAGTTAACGCATGTTATTAAACATGGGAACACGGTGGCGCAGTGATTGTTCATGTTTCACGCAAGATGCTTGCTGCACCATGCGCACCCTTCAATGATATACTTTATTGTAGCAGTACTGTCTCTTTCAAACGTACTAACCTCCAATTCCTGTCCTTACTTTTCTTTCTCCAAATACCCAATCGCCACACAATCAGCTCTGTAATAGACGTTAAGCCATCTGTAAGCTTAGAACGCCGATTCTTCAAAACTTTTAAGGAACATTGAAATATCTTCATAGTACGTGTTTAATTATTCTATCCCATCTATCTTTCCAGTGTCGTGTCAGCACCAGTAAGAATACAGCGCGAGGCAGGAACAATCCGTGAACTAGCTAGCGCTGCAGCACCGTGTCCTCACATGTTTAATTATTAACAATATACAGTAGATTATTTAAATGAAGTTAAAGTCTTAGTTGTATAATATAATAAACATATTTTGCTGCATTTCATCTTAAAAATGATATTGTCATCATATGTGAATACGCGCTTTATAAAGTGGCTCAGGTTGTGCAATATTATAACTGTATCGCAAGTTTACAGTGAGGTAATTGTACTTATACATGGGGCGGAGTGGTGGCTCTGAGGCTAAGGATCTGTGCTGGTATCCAGAAGGTTGCCAGTTCGAATCCCCATCATTGGCAAAAAGAAATCCTACTATGCTGGGAAATTGAGCAAGACCCTTAACCTGTAATTGCTCCAGGGGCACTGTACAATGGCTGACCCTGAGCTCTGACCCCAAGGGGTATGCGAAAACTAACAAATTCCTAATACAAGAAATTGTATAAGGCAAAATAAAGAACAAAAGTACAAACAGTTCTACAAGGAGCATTTGATGGACTGATTGAGTGCATTTAGAGTTCTTGGGATGAAACTGTTTCTGAACTGTGAAGTCCGTACAGGAAAGGCTCTGAAGCGTTTGCTGTATGAGAGCAGTTCAATAGACAGCATGGCTGAGGAAGCGTGTGCTTGATGCTGTATACCGATAATTCTCTTTTCGATCAGCTGCTGTACAGCTGTGATTCACAATCAGATACAGTGATATACTGTAAATACTCCTGGTGGAGTATTATGGAAAAAGATGATCCAATGTGGCAACACCTAACGGGATCAGCTGAAAGAAGAAGAAGAAGGTGCAGTGAGAGTAACAACACTAAAGCAGTTATGGTATTTGGAATAGTTTGACCATTCTGTGGACCATTATATTGTTACAGGTTAATTACAATCAGATGCATTAAACTTATGTGATAACTTATGTAACAATATGCGGTTAATTTAAGTGTATTTATAAAGCCGCGTCAGGGATGTGGATCTAAAAAAAAAAGGGTAACCACACAGGAACAGTAGCACTGCTTTGATGCTGGGTGCCGACATTCTGCAAAACCGAGCGCAGAACTTACGTACGACAGGGTATGAGTTACCGTGGAAATGTGCGTGGCTTTATGCCAAGTTTAGGTTTTATACATCGCGATTTGAACATGGATACGTTCTTAAGCAACATTTTTGTGCGTACGCACTGTCTATACATGAGGCCCCTGGTGATTATTAATGAACGTGAAGTAGCGAAAATAAAGCCTCATGCATTGTTGATTGATGGTAACCCAATTGTTGATGGAGTTAAGAAGAAGATATATATGTCTAGTCTTCATTTAGTCATAATAATACTTACAGACAGTCTAATTAAACAAATAGCATGCACGAAACTGGCACAAATTTATTTAACATATTTTTTAACTCTGCAATGCAAGGAAAGGAAAAGTAAGTGACCAGAAAAAATTGTACATAGAGTCAGATGTTAAAATCATTGAGATAACATTTAGTCTTAGCCTTGAGACCAATGGGGCTTCGTTAGTATTGCTAGACAGATTGTACTAGATTGTACTAGGGTGTCCTACACTTAATGACTCTGACTCCTACTATAGTTTTATTTATTCTCAGTATATTACGAAGATCTGCATTTTGAAGTTTCGATGAACACCCTTGAGTACAGGTACCAAGGTGGCAGGGAGCTAAACCACTTACAACTTTATATATGAGAAGGATTATTTTAAAAACAGCTCTAAATGTAATTGGAAGCCAGTGAAATGATTTAAGAATTGAAATTATACGGTGTTGTCACACTCCTTAGTTTTAGTAATGATCCTAGTTTTGGTTTAACTGTAATGTAGTGCTTGAACAATCTGAACAACCTGAACATTAAGTAATACACTAGTCAACTCTGATGGAAAGCAATTAATTAACAAGGTCCTGCAGCTTAAGAAACCACTTTAATTTTAAAATATTTATAATCTGGAAATAGCAGTTTTTAGAAAGAGTAAAAATATGATGAGTGAAGGTTACATTCTTCTCAAAAATAACATCTGCATTTTAAACATATTCAGCTAAATTAAAATTAAAGTCTTCTGAGTTAAAGCTATTTAAGATTATTATTCACAGCATTAGCCACTATTAAGGCCTTCTGTGTGTTTTTCATCCATTGATTCACATCAGTAAAACAAATAATTAATGATGTAACTGAGCAAATATTATTTAACTTAAATTATAAATTCTGGTGAGTGTCCTCAGAATGTCATTTACAACATGAATTAAAATGGTTAAATATTCTCCAAAATTTAGGAAGAAAAAATAAATTGCTTATTTGTTCATAATTCGTTAGAATATTGAGAGCTGAATCTGATTTTATTCATAGAGAATTGTGGTCAATGTTATTTTAATAGTAATTTATTATGTCTACTATTGATTGTGCAAGTACTGAATGGAAGTTTTTTTATTCACAAACTAGTTAGACTTGTACGTACATATATATTGTTAACATTAACTTCAAAATGTATTTGTTAGAATATACACTTCCTGTGGAAAATTATTAGCTACACTTACTGGGTAGGGCCTCCTTTTACTCTCAGAACAGTCTAATTTCTTCGTGGGATGGACTCCACAATAAGTTGGAAACATTCCTTTGAGATTCTGGTCAATGTTGCATCTCGCAATTTCTGTAGATTTGTTTGCTGCACATTCCTTCTGTGAATCTCCTGTTCTATCACTGATCCGCTGACCGGGAAGGCCACTGCACTCATTGTCATGTTCATGAAAACAGGTTGAGATTAATTTTGCTTTGTGGCATGGTACATTATCATGTTATAAATAGCCATTAGAAGATGGGTAAATTATGGTCATAAAGGGATGAACATGGTCAGTAGCCATACCAAAATATGCTATGTCATTCAAATGATGATTGATTGATATTAACAGGACCAAAGCATGCCAAGAAATCATTCCTCACACCACCAGCCTGGTCAGTTGACACAAAGCAGTCTGGGTACATTGATTCATGCTGTTGGCACCAAACTCTGACCATCTGTGTAGTTCAGTAGAAATTGAGATTTATCAGATCAGATGACTTTTTCCAATCTTCAACTGTCTAGTTTTGGTGAGCCTATGCCCACTGCAGCCTCAGCTTTTTATTTTTGGTAGATAGGAGTGGAACCTGACATGGTCTTCAACTGTTGTAACCCATGCACCACGAAGTATGACATGTGAATTCTAAGAAGATCTTCTGCTCACCACATTTGTACAGAGTGGTTCTCTAAGTTGCTGTAACCTTTCTGGAAACTCGAATCAGTCTGGCCATTCTCATCTTACCTTTCATCAACAAGGCATTTCCATCCACAGGACAGCCACTCACTGGATATTTTTTGTTTTTTTTGCACTATTCTGAGTAAACTCTAGGGACTGTTGTGCATAAAAATCCCAGGAGATCAGCAGTTACAGAAATACTCGTACCAACCCACCTGGCACCAACATTTATGCCACAGACGAAATCAATGAGATCAGATTTTTTTGTCATTCTAGAATTTAATGTGTGCATTAATTGAAGCTCCTGACCTGTATTTGCATGATTTTATGCATTGTGCTGTTGCCATATAATTGGCTAATTAGATCATTGTTTGGATAACTAACAAGAAGTGTTACTAATAATTTTCTTAGTGAGTACACATCAAAATAAAGTCACTTTTTTGGATTCATCCATGTAGGAGTATTTTTCTTTCATCTATTACTTTCAAAATTTCTAAACCTTCATTTTCTATTCCAATGTCATGGAAGCACAAGGTGCAAGTCAGAAACTATCATGGATAGGGCACTGGGCATACATGGTGGTGTACATTAACATATATTGGAAAAATGTTATTTTACAGTTTTGCCTACTATAACATTCACATCTTGGAATAGGGAAGGAAACAGGATAACCAAAAAAAAATCTTACACAAACTTCACAAACACAGTGACGGAGCTAGGAATCAAAACAAGGTGTTTGGAGCTGTTTTGAATTTAAGTAGGCAGAGAGAAGTTCTTGTTATTATTTTAAGAGTTCCTCAAGATTCTAGGAGGTAGCATGAATACCAAAGCCATATATTTGCACTCCCAACATAATTTGGGGAAAACAACCTTTTTAAACTCTTTCTAGCCCTATATTTTGAATGGAAATGCTGGAGCACCTGGATGGGCAGAGGGAGTTCTCAGAATACAGCCACAGACCTTTTATAATATATTCAACACCCTGGAAGTGATTCTCTTTGGTTACCTGAAAATGGTCTATGGTTTGGGCTTAGAGGTCCCATCTAGCCAGTGCAGATTTGAGCTTGAGGTTGAGAAATGAGCAGTGTGGCCAGTAGGGGGTGTTGCAGCACCCCAACCCCCAGACACAACCACCACAACACAAGTCCTGGTACAATAAAAAGGTTTATTACACAAATACCTTACAAAAGTCTTTTGTAATTGTGTTGAACTATAACACAATTCTTCTATTCTTCTTTCTCCTTCCACTACTCCAGGTGAGCTTTGTCCTGCTTCCACATGATTCCATCTTGTCAAGAAGAGGTTGATGTCTTCTTTTATCTTGGACCCAGGAGTACTTCCGGTGCTAGCTCATAGCTCGATAGAAGCACTTCAGGGTGAGACGGAAGTCCCACAAAGTAGGGATGAAGGATCCCTGCTGCACCTCCTGTTGGTACCCACGGAACCCAACAAGGCAGCCCTACAAGACTATAGTTCCTAGCATGCCTTGTAGGTGTCCTCACAGGAAGCATCACCCAAGGAGACTGCTAATTATCATGTTGGGGGAGCATGTAGCTCTGCCAGGCTGTCTTCCCCTGTCCTTCCATTCCACTGGACTCCATCCATCCATCCATCCATCCTCTTCCGCTTATCCGAGGTCAGGTCGCGGGGGCAGCAGCTTGAGCAGAGATACCCAGACTTCCATCTCCCTGGACACTTCTTCTAGCTCTTCCAGGAGAATCCCGATGCGTTCCCAGGCCAGCCAGGAGACATAGTCCCTCCAGCGTGTCCTGGGTCTTCCCCAGGGCCTCCTCCCAGTTGGACGTGCCCGGAACACCTCACCAGGGAGACGAACAGGAAGCATCCTGATCAGATGCCCGAGCCACCTCATCTGACTCCTCTCGATGCGGAGGAACAGCGGCTCTACTCTGAGCCCCTCCCGGATGACTGAGCTTCTCACCCTATCTTTAAGGGAGAGCCCAGACATCCTGCAGAGGAAACTCATTTCAGCCGCTTGTATTCGCGATCTCGTTCTTTCGGTCACTACCCATACCTCATGACCATAGGTGAGGGTAGGAACATAGATCGACTGGTAAATTGAGAGCTTTGCCTTACAGCTCAGCTCCTTTTTCACCACGACAGACCGATGCAGAGCCCGCATCACTGCAGACGCCGCACCGATCCGCCTGTCGATCTCACGCTCCATTCTTCCCTCACTCGTGAACAAGACCCCGAGATACTTGAACTCCTCCACTTGAGGCAGGATCTCGCTCCCAACCCTAATAGGGCACCCCACCCTTTTCCGGCTGAGGACCATGGTCTCGGATTTGGAGGTGCTGATTCCCATCCCAGCCGCTTCACACTCAGCTGTGAACCGATCCAGAGAGAGCTGAAGATCACAGCCTGATGAAGCAAACAGGACAACATCATCTGCAAAAAGCAGTGACCCAATCCTGAGTCCACCAAACCGGACCCCCTCAACAACCTGGCTGCGCCTAGAAATTCTGTCCATAAAAGTTATGAACAGAATCGGTGACAAAGGGCAGCCCTGACGGAGTCCAACTCTCATTGGAAACGGGTTCGACTTACTGCCGGCAATGCGGACCAAGCTCTGACACCGGTTGTACAGGGACCGAACAATCCTTATCAGAGGGTCCAGTACCCCATACTCCCGGAGCACCCCCCACAGGATTCCCCGAGGGACACGGTCGAACGCCTTTTCCAAGTCCACAAAACACATGTAGACTGGTTGGGCAAACTCCCATGCACCCTCCAGGACTCTGCTAAGAGTGTAGAGCTGGTCCACTGTTCCGCAACCAGGACGAAAACCCCACTGTTCCTCCTGAATCCAAGGTTCGACTATCCGACGGACCCTCCTCTCCAGAACCCCCAAACAGACTTTTCCAGGGAGGCTGAGGAGTGTGATCCCTCTGTAGTTGGAACACACCCTCCGGTCCCCCTTCTTAAAGAGGGGGACCACCACCCCGGTCTGCCAATCCAGAGGCACTGTCCCTGATGTCCATGCGATGTTGTAGAGACGTGTCAACCAAGACAGCCCTACAACATCCAGAGCCTTTAGGAACTCCGGGCGTATCTCATCCACCCCCAGGGCCCTGCCACCAATGAGTTTTTTGACCACCTCGGTGACCTCAGTCCCAGAGATGGGGGAGCCCACCTCCGAGTCCCCAGGCTCTGCTTCCTCATTGGAAGGCATGTTAGTGGGATTGAGGAGGTCTTCGAAATACTCCCCCCACCGACCCACAACGTCCCGAGTCGAGGTCAGCAGCGCACCATCCCCACCATATACAGTGTTGACACTGCACTGCTTCCCCCACCTGAGACGCCAGACGGTGGACCAGAATCTCCTCGAAGCCGTCCGAAAGTCGTTCTCCATGGCCTCCCCAAACTCCTCCCATGCCCGAGTTTTTGCCTCAGCAACCACCGAAGCCGCATTCCGCTTGGCCTGCCGGTACCTATTAGCTGCTTCCAGAGTCCCACAGAACAAAAGGGACCGGTAGGACTCCTTCTTCAGCTTGACAGCATCCCTCACCGCCGGTGTCCACCAACGGGTTCGGGGATTGCCGCCACAACAGGCACCGACCACCTTACGGCCACAGCTCCGGTCAGCCGCCTCAACAATAGAGGCATGGAACATGGCCCATTCGGATTCAATGTCCCCCACCTCCCTCGGGATGTGGTCGAAGTTTTGCCGGAGGTGGGAGTTGAAGCTACTTCTGACATGGGGCTCTGCCAGATGTTCCCAGCAGACCCTCACAACACGTTTGGGCCTACCAGGCCTGACCGGCATCCTCCCCCACCATCGAAGCCAACTCACCACCAGGTGGTGATCAGTTGACAGCTCCACCCCTCTCTTCACCCGAGTGTCCAAGACATGTGGCCGCAAGTCCAATGACACGACCACAAAGTCGATCATCGAACTGAGGCCTAGGGTGTGTTGGTGCCAAGTGCACATATGAACACCCCTATGCTTGAACATGGTGTTTGTTATGGTCAATCCATGACGAGCACAGAAGTCCAATAACAAAACACCACTCAGGTTCAGATCGGGGGGGCCATTCCTCCCAATCACGCCCTTCCAGGTCTCACTGTCATTGCCCACGTGAGCATTGAAGTCTCCCAGCAGTACGAGGGAGTCCCCAGAAGGTATGCCCTCTAGCACCCCCTCCAGGGACTCCAGAAAGGGTGGGTACTCTGAACTGCTTTTCGGTGCATAAGCACAAACAACAGTTAGGACCCGTCCCCCCACCCGAAGGTGGAGGGAGGCTACCCTCTCGTCCACTGGGGTAAACCCCAATGTACAGGCTCCAAGTCGGGGGGCAATAAGTATGCCCACACCCGCTCGGCGCATCTCACCGGGGGCAACTCCAGCGTGGTACAGAGTCCAGCCCCTCTCAAGGAGATTGGTTCCAGAGTCCAAGCTGTGCGCTGAGGTGAGCCCGACTATATCTAGCCGGAACCTCTCAACCTCGCGCACAAGCTCAGGCTCCTTTCCCTTCAGAGAGGTGACATTCCACATCCCAAGAGCCAGCTTCTGTAGCCGAGGATCAGACTGCCAAGGTCCCCACCTTCGGCCACCACCCAACTCACACTTGGCCCCTCCCATAGGTGGTGAGCCCATGGGAAGCCCCACAACTGGACTCCCAGGTGGAAATTGCACCTCTGTCCAACCCTGCCAGGATCCCAGTATTACCACTGCCACACTGTTTTTTCTGCCTGTCTCCTGGCTGAAGCATGATGATCTTCACTCTTTTTCTTGAATCTTTGAAGGGCTCTGCTATTTGGAGGAAGTAAGAAGCGAGAATTTAGAGAAAAGTGTAGCAGAAGGTGAGACATTGAAGTACTTTGTTAGATACTATGGGTAACTGGACCACACACTTCATGTAATAAATAAGCTTGTATAAATTGTATATGTTATGTTGGTCCCATGGAGCATAGGCTGTTTATAATTTGAACCTTTCTGTTGAACTTTGCGTTACGCTCGTTTGTGTTTAATCCTTCTCTAAATTTTAACATTGCTCTTCTTTTGACACTATTTACCTACTTGTTTGTTTTTTGTGTTTGGGATTTGGCTTGATGTTGTCCCATACAGTCCACAAAGCTTAACGGTACTACTTTACCACTCACCAACTGCCCAATATTTCATTTTATTAACATTCATTTGGGTGAAAAAGTATCTGTTCATTTAAAGCATGGCAAGCTCCAAATAAAGAAATTGCAGAGTGAATCTAAAAGCAATAGGCTATTTCAAAACTAAGGTTTTGAAAGGATGAACAGGAGAATGTAAGTGAGAGGGTCCAGTTCTGCACTTCACAATTTGAAGCTTGTGATTCAAAACATACACTAGGTTTATGTTATACAAACAATCGTTTTTATTCTTTGATTTTATGTAACGCCTTTTCTGAAAACACCTTAATTTTACAATCTATATTAGAACAAACCTGAATTTTTTTGAAGAGACAATAATATTTTTTATTACACTGTTTTTTGAGAAGATATATTTTATGAGCGTATTATTGAATTTTGCAGTTATAGGCTGGTGCAATTTACAGCTGTGCAATTCTCATATTATAATGGATAGAAGAATGAATGGCCCAGCAAAGTAAAGGAGACAAGTTGTATAATGAATATATAAAGTAATTCTGATGAGCAGTAGCTGTATTTCCATAGCCTATCTTTGATACAAAAACACACCAGAATTTTTCACCAAAAGTGAATACTTGGTCATTGTATTTGAACAATAAAATACACATCCATGAAATTACTAAGTACTTTTTTAACAATTTTTATTTAAATAGAAGAGTTGTGAGCAGTAATAAAAGCTACCCAGATATGGTGGCACAGTTGTTAGCACTGCTGCTTCACAGTTCCAGGGTTCTATATTTGAAAACTGGCCTGATAATATTCTGTGTGTAGGTTACACTTTCATGTCATGTTTGTGTGGGTGTTCTTCTGGGTATTTCAGTTTTTCTCCAACATCCCAAAGATGTACGTATGTGTTTGGTTAAATGTCACCTCTAAAACAGACTGCTGTGGGCGTGGATGTAAGAGTGTTCTGCAATTGACTTGCATCTAATACAGGATTGCACCCATTGTTCCATGCATAGACTCTGGCTGTCCGAAACATTCAGTTGGATTAAGAAGGTCTGGAAATAAATATAAAAATGGAACTATCAATATGTAACATTTTATATAAATTTGCACTAATTGGTAAAGGTAAAAACGAGCTAGAAATAAACAATACAGGGAATAATGAGAAAAATCTGATCATGACAGGTGCTGTAAAAGTTACTTTCTTTCTTCCTAACTGCATGATTAAATGAATTGTTCTCAGCAATACTTTGCAAATTTCAGTCTCTCATTTTGTTAACTGCTTGCTGCCTTCAAGTCTTTCTTTGCAATCTTATCCTACTGTCTTACACAGTACACTTGTGTTGCTGAAGAAAACACATCAAGTGGTACTACAGCTGCAATTGACAGGCAGTGCAAAGTGAAAAAGCAGATTATGAAGCATATGAGGGGCACATCAAGATTTGTTTCACTGGTTTGGGAGGTTTAAATGATTTAGGTTTAGGTTTAGGTTTAGATTTAGGTATTCTTTATTTTCCCAGAGGGAAATTTGTTTGCATCTGTAAAATACAAAAACAGAAGACAATGTTATGCAGAGATCCAATAGACACAACATTTGACATCCAATGTTATTGCATAAACACACACTCAAGATCAATGCAAAGAAGAATAATTACTTTCAACAGTATACAAAATAATAAGGCAGAATTTAACATTTAGCATCATCCCTACAAGTATCAGAATTTAAAATGCTTATAGCTCTAGGAATAAAGGAGTTCTTAAATCTGTTGCTCTTTACCTTTGGAAACCTAAATCTGCAGCCTGATAGCAACAGTTGGAATTTAGAGAAAAGGGGATGGCATCTGTCTGACAGAATTGAGTTGGCTTTCTTTCTAACCTGTTTGCAATACATTTCAATAATTTTACTGCAAATTTTTATTATGTTGTTAAGATGATTTATATTCTTGTTGCTGAGGTTGCCAAACCAACAGATAAAAGCAAATGTGATAATGGATTCAATAAAGCACTTATAAAAAAAAGTGTCATTATGGTTTTGTCCACTTTAAAACAGTTCAGTTTCCTAAGAAGCAAAAGTCATGACTGCCCTTTTTTACAGATTTGCACTGTGTTAAGATGAAAGTTTAGTTTGTTATCAATGATCGCTCCCTAAAATCTACAACCATATCTTTTGTCGTAAATTAGATGAGCGATCTCACCATTGTACAAATTCATTGACAATAGGTCCATGGCTGTCTTCTTCATCTTTTAGAAGACTTACAATAACAGAGTCATCTGCAAATTTCAGGATGTGTCTATCCTTGTGTAAATTCCTGCAGTCTTTGTTTACAGGTTAAACAAAAGAGGAGATATTCAGCACCCTTGCGGAATGATGTACTTAGGCTATCAGAGAAACAGCCATTAGCACTCACTATTTGTGTTCTGTTTGTTAAAAAGTCCAGAATCCACCCCACAAAGTTCGAGTCCAAACATAATTGATCAATCAGTTTCTCAACTAAAACGTGGGGTAGATTGTGTTAAAAGCTGACAAAACATCTATAAACAGCAATCTTGCATGGATTTTGATACTTCCAAGTGCTAATACAATAAATTCAGAAGTGTTGCCCCCTCTTTGCTCTGTATGCAAATTTGTAAGGGTCCAGAAGAGCCTCAGTTTTGTTAAGTAGTTGTTTCTTAATTTACTTCTCAAAGGATTCCATGATATGAGAAGTTAATGCTGGAAGTTGATGAGCCATTCTATGTGGGGTGGGAAGCCACTCACTGTCTGCAGAGCAAAGAGCTCATAAACTTTCTTTGACCTGGAAGCTACTCCCCATAGAGCCATGGGGCTCTAATATCCACTCTGCTAAGTCAAGCCAAGCTCTGTGCCAGTGACTGAGCCCTTTTGGAGAAGACTGAGAAGCAGCATCACATCAAACCACAGACAAAGGACCACATTCCAAAGACAAAGAGTGCACTCCAATGCAAGTCTTCTCTTCTTGAGCAACATCATTCAACTTCACTCAGTATCAGACATCACCCTTGAAGTCTTGTTTATCTATGCCAAGATACGTTAGAACTCTAAATAGCCAGTAAACAGCCAGCCTGTTCTGTGTTATATGTTTATCTGTCTTGTCTGTCTTGTGTCCTGTCTTCTATGTCAATACTGCAAGAGAAATAGATGACAACAATAAAGAGTTGGGGTACCAGCCTGGTCACCCCATATAAGTGGTTTGCAAAAAATGAACAAAATACATGCAATTATTATGGAGATGCCTTTGCAGACGCGAGTTCAGAACAGTAACGTCAGAGGTGTTATAGTTGATAATCATCCAGTCTGCAGAAGAAGAAAGAGAAAAAGGCATTAGGACACAGCACCAACCCCTGGAGCGGTAGTAGAATTACAGTCACTAGGGCCCTATGTCTCCCCTATGCACACGCATGTGACAATATGTAGTTATAATTTTTCTATAATTATAGATGTTTAACAATAAATTGTGATTTTCTGTTTCTTATATTTGCTTCAGTTACTTTAATATAAGTCTAACAGCCATAGACCCTCCTACAGAGAAAGGTAAGGAAAATAAAGAGGGAGCCACAGAATTAATTAACTAATTGATTAACATCAATCAATTGATTCTTTTTCTTACATCCATACACCATTTCCTTTATATGGTGTTCCCAGTTACAAGAAAGATGAAACCCAGAGTTAAAATCATTAATTGAAATGGAGTATTTGGGCAGCAATAGCATATTATAAAATAAAAAAAAACACAACAAATTACATGGAAAAGATAATCCTGTCTAAAACCATGCCCACTACTGTTTAAATGTTTGGTCTCATTTTTAATACTTTGGATAATACTATTACTATTTGGATAACATATTTATAGTGGATTTTACACGTCATGGTTATATGATGTCAGTTTAATGCTGATTGGTTGAGGGTGAGTGATTTTCCTGAAACATTTAGATATTGTTCCAGGAACAACAGAAACCTGACAATATTAGATTCAACACCATCATTTTACACTGTTGGTTCACTATGATTCTACACAGTTGTTAGTCATGTAGTGTACATGCAAAGTCACCTGTTATGGAGCACATTTTACAAAAGGTGATCATGCACACTAAACAGCATCTGAACTTAATAGCAAAAAAAAAAAAAACATTTTTTATGAAAATACTTTGTATAATGGTACTCTTCTTGATATAAATATTTTTATTTTGTGCTATTCCTTAAACTTAACTATGCATTTACTACCTTAGATTGAAGTTTTGAGGCAAACTGCTGACGAGCACGAAGGATCAGAAGACAAAACCACTAAATTAGCACAATGTCAAAACCAAAAAAATCAACTTGACACATCATCAAAGACAATACCCGAAACAAAAGTCAAAAAACAATATCTAAATTTGCAGCAAGGAAATCAAATTATGAACTTGAGAGAAAGGTCTTAAGAATATCCACAATCTTGGATGACAATTTACCTTAGGCTCCTGTTTATATATTTTTGTGCTGATTACACCATGCAGAATGACCACACCCCCAGCAAAAAATGAAAGTGAAAGTAAATTCTTCATGTTTATGAATCACCAAAGAAAATAAGAAAACCTCCAGAAAAAATAATTTAGCAAAGAAAATAAATAAAAAAGGGAAAGTAAAAAAGTAAGTAAAAAAAAACCAAAAGAAAACAGAAACATAAAAGATGCTTTGTTTTTCTACTCATTTCATAACAATTATCTCTGACATTTGACTAAAATAAAGCTTCCATTATTGCTTACACAAAAAATCCTCACCAGTAATGAAAGGGTTGTTCTAGAATTCCACCGAGGGGCACCAGACATTTGTGGAAAAATTGGAGAAGGAGACTCTTCATACTGTTTTGGAATGTGGAAGACCCAATGGACTCTAGATTGAATTTTAGGAAGAATCCGTTGAGTTAAACCCTATGCTTGTGGCACCTGTATAGAAAAGTAGATGGTTAGACAGGCAAGTTTTAAAGCAAATTGCAGTGAAAACACATAATTCAGGATTGATAAGAAAGGAAGGCAGAGGGGTAAGAGAGGAAGAAAATGAGTGATACAGAGTCTTAGAAAAGATTTTCAAAACATTTGTGGTGGATCATAACTTGTTAAAACCAGGTCTTTGATCCTGGCTCGGACATGTTCCATAAAATGGTCTGTTAGTTGTCCCTGTTTCATCTAGTGGATGGCAATTGTTGAATACTGAATTTACCAGAGGGGTTTTCTCTGCAAAAATAAGGAGCTCAGTTACTTACTGAAAAACAAGCCAAAGTGGGAAACTTCCTCCATTCACTTGAACACTAATTTTGTATTACCTATATCCTCTGACATTTTTCTTTTGCAGGAAGAATGATCACTACCCAGCAAGGGTCTGTCTTTCATTCTGGTGTCAAAAAACTTGGAGAGTCCCAAAGTCCACATCAGCATTAACCACTTTCAGCACAGGATTTGCATCACAGCATGCTTTGCTTGTGAAACCAACACCATGAAAGAAGAGTAATCCTGTCTCTGAAACCATCAACTTCATAGACCCAAGTATAGTTTCTGGACCCCACTAACCAGGTATTTTAAAATTGTTGATTATTTCATCAATCAGGGCTCAAACCAAATTCCTATTAAACTTTCTTGACTTAACAAACACAGGTCCAACCTTACCAAACTTCAGGCTCTACACACTCTGAACTATTGAGATGATATTGTCATCAAATCTGCAGATAAGGTGGGGGGGTGCACTGGTAGTCTAGCAGAAGGACTTTTACATTGCAGATACTTCAAAACAACTCTTTAATAATACTGCCTTATCTTTACACAGGATCCCAAATTGATTATCATCAGGAGGTACGTTCTACTATTTCTTTTATCATCAGCAGAAAGCAATTGCCAACCTGTGCTAATCACCTCAGTTATACCTTCTCCCAACAATTTGCTGGATTGTTTCTGTCCCACTTCTCATATTTCAGCTTTCCTCAACAGTCTTATGAGACCATTTGTTGAAGGTATCCCTTCATTCTTAAAAGATAATACACAAGCTCTCCAGCTGTTGGACAGCTTTAGGATTCACAGTCCTGACTGCTTTATCTTTAACATGGACATCATTCACAGTCATTTCTCATGATGAAGGTCTCATTGTCCTCAGGACAGGCATTCAATAGATATCCAGTCCAGGATTCTCCCATCAGACTGTCAGAACTGATTCATACCCTTAATACTCTCTGTTTAAATAATAACTTTTTCCACAGGTCAGTGGAGTCGTAATGAGTACCAGAATAGGACCTAGCTATGCCAATATCTCTGGGTGAAAAAGTGTTTCTTTTCTTCCTACCTTGGCTTTGTACCACACCTGCACAAAAGAAATATATCAATGATCATGGTGGTGCTACCTCTTGCTTCAGAAGTTAGGAATACATTAATTATTTTACTAGTTTCTATGTGTCTCTCAGGTTTACAGGTTTACAGTTGAGTTTTCAATCACAACTCTGCCATTTTTAGATGTTAGTCTTTCTATGTGCTTTCCAGGACTTAAAACCTCTATTGATTACAAGCCAACTGAGTCACACAAGTACCTTCTCTACAGCTCCTTGCATCGCTGGCTTACTAAAAACCCTGTACCTTTTTCATAGTTCTTTAGACTGCAGTGACTAGGTAGAAGTCTGCAACAAAGCACTCAGAATAAGGAGTTTCTTCATTGATAGAGAATATCCTGCTCATATTATGGATGGGACCAAAAAAATAAGTTAACAGTTTGCCTTGTAACATTCTCTCTAAGAGGAACCCCAAAAATGAAATCTGCATCCTGCTTGTCCTCCAATTTCACCCTAACACTATTTCTCCAACAGGTCATCAAACACAATTTCACAATTTTTCAGATTGATCCTTCCATAGAAGCCTTTTTTCTCTAACCCTCCCTTGTTCTCCTTCCCACGACCACCTAACCTACAGAAACGTCTCATCTGCAGTTTGCTTCACGATCCACATTAAGTCACCAGGCACTTTAACCTGTAACAGAAGCTGCTTTGCCACTTGAAAATATGTCACTAACAATACCTTTATTTCTGGTTCCTCTGGTAAGTTCAACATTAAACAAAAGGCCTCTTGTCAGACTAAAAATCTTAAGTACTGCATTTCTTGTTGAAAGGATCCAGACATCTACATAGGTGAAGCAGGGAGAAATCTACCAGACTGTTTCAGCAGCACATCATTAGTCTATTGTAGAATACTTCACACCCCTGGATCATAGCCACACTGATCCCTCTGTTTGTGTTCCTTCACAGGGTTTCAAAAATACTTCTCAAAGAAAAGTAGAAAAAGTATGTTCATCCTCAGCCTAGGATCACAAATTTCTCCAGGTGTTAATGACTGTCTGCCTTTTTAAAGATGCCCTTCATCTTCTCTAATTGTAACTTTTTCACACCTACTTTCACCTTTTCTCCTTTCATATGCCCAGGCTTTGTTCCTTCTCCTCCTATATATGTTACATTATCTTTACTTTTCTGACACTGGGTTTCTACTGATCTACCTAATTTATTATCAATATTATCAACTTTTTGTTTATATTTTTATGTATATCCTTTATATAAAGCGAGTATTGTCTCAAGTGCTTGCCAAATTTTTGACCATAATCAATTCAAAACAAGTTACTTACATGAGAGTGTAGTGCTTTTGTCCCACTTCATTCTACACCCATCTGTACACTGTGCTTTACCCCCTGCCTCTTGCAGTTTGATGAATAGCCTTTGATGGTAGTGACTTGTCAAAGCTTGTATATTAAGGTAAATAATATCATTTCCTCTACTATAGTCAAATGCTTTTGTCATTTTATCATCACACTCCAGCATACTGGTGACACATGATCTGTCCTATCTAAATCCAAGCTGATGGTCTTCCAACACACTTATGCTAGACAGAGGGATTTCTGTTTGTCTTTTATAATTACTTCCATTAATCTGCTAGTGATGCACATTAAACTAACCGACCTTTAATCACCATGGTCAGCCTCATCACTTTGATATAATGGGACATTTGCTACTTTCTAGTCTTTAGAGATTTTGCTACTGTGCAGTAAATTCCCAAAAATACACATTAAGTGTTGATATTGTACATACTGTACATAATTACTAGCTTCTTTTAGCCTTTCTACAAGTAGGTAGATATTGTTTGGTTGAGATAATAAGTTTATTTTTAGCCTATTTAATTTTAGCATTACATTCTGTATACACTAAACACACAGTAAATAATTTAATATTCCTTAAATGTTCTCCAAGGCTTTTGACTTGTTACTGACTTTTTCAAAGATGAAAACAGCAGTAAAATGAGAAATTTAAGTATTCATTATTTCTTTTCCAACATCTTTAATTTCTCTTTTGATATTTAAACACAACTACTTTTCTTTTTTGATTGATCTATTATAGCTCACATACTGAAAGCACCTATTATATGTGTCTATCATTATTAACATTTTATTATAATGAAAGGTCTTAGTTAGAAAGTATGCCTTTGGAGAATAATTTTAGAAGGCTGCTAGTCATTGTTGATTTGAAATTGGTCCCATGTTGTGTGTATATGACTGGCTCTGCGATGGACTAGTTCCACGTCCAGGATTTTTTCTGCACTGTGCTGCTGAAACTTCAGCATTAAGAATTCAGTCTAATTAGAAAATATTAAAATGAGAACCCCTCTCATTTGTAATTTGGTGTGCAGTGTTGTAAAGAATATAAGTGATTATATCTGTAATTTCCAGTGCTAGTACTCTCTATTCACTGTGGTTTCCCAAATAAGACTTTCCAAATCAGTACCACTCAGTATTTGACTTTACAAATCTGCTGTGGAAGTCTACATGATTCTCCTAGTGTTATGCCTCTGTCCTACAATTTTCTGTACAAACCTAGATATTCTTATTAAAGTGGGGTCTTATTTCTTATCTTAAGCAGCCTTTGACTACAGTTATTGGCAACCCATCAATCTAGAATGTTAGTCCTAAATATCTTGTATTGATTTATAGTACACTCTTCCCAATCCCTGGGCTTAAGCAAGGTTTGTGTTAGTGACACAGTGTGGTATTGATGTGCAATTATATTGGAGGCCATTTTATTTGTTTATTTTTATTTTTATTTATTTTTATTGATTTTAATTAAAAGCAGATAACATTCCATACAATCAAGTCAAATTTAACAAATCTAAGCATATTTTTTTATTGAATTTATTAAAAGCAAGAAACATTCCATACAAACAAGTCAAAATTAACAAAACTAAATTCAATTCAACCCCCAACCAAGAGAAAGAGATGAAGGCCAAAAGCCAGAGTAAAACTTTAAGAGTAGAAAAGAGGAGGAGAGAATCATTTTCCCCAATATAAAAGCTTATTCTAAAATGTTATTTATTAGATCCTGCCATGGTTTAAAAAGTTTTTGCACACATCCTCTAAGTGAGAATTTGATTTTTTCCAATTTCAAATAATATATATAACCTCAGTTGCCCACTGACTTATAAAGGTGAGTTAGACTTCTTCCAGTTAAACAAGATATGTCTATGTGCCAATAGTGTAGTAAAGGCAATTACAGTTTGTTTGTCCTTCTCCATTTTAAGCCCATCTGGGAGTCCACCAAACACAGTTAATAATGGGTTAGGAGGGATTCTGACACCAAGGCTGTCTGATAGGCATTTAAAGGTTTTGTTCCAGAATGATGTTAATTTGGCGCACAACAAAATATATGGCCCAATGAGGCTGGAGCTCAATTGTAAAGTTGCAAGTTGGATCTTGCCCTGGAAACATTTTGAATAATTTTAAACAAGATAGATATGCTTGATAAAAGATTTTAAGTATGCTTTGCGCATATCAAGTTAGAGTGAATTCTGTGCCTGGCTGCCTTCCACTCCTTTTCTGAAAATTTGAGTAAGATATCTTTTTCCCACTGTATTCTGGTGTCTTTGAAAGGAAGATTCTTTAAAATGTTTTTATATATTATAGAAATGCTGCTTGAGTCCTCAAGACTGATCAATACTTGAAACAGGTGAGAGGTGAGGAAAATTGGGCAGAGGTTGTTTAGCAAAGTTTCTAATTTTGAAATTGTGGAAAAATTGTGTTGATGGGAAGCTAAATTTGGAGTGTTACTGTTCGTAGGATGTAAAGATATTATCTATGTACTGTCACACACGTGCGCATGGGAGGCAGCTAAAGGGCTCGAGGGAAGGCAGTTCTGAGGAATGCAGGGATGTGGCATAATGCACTGATTCTTTTTTTCCCTTGCCTGTAGACCATTCCCGGGAGATCTCACCTGGCTCTCATGACGTCACTTCCGGGACCGAGCCAATGGAAGAAGACCTTACCGGCTCCGGACCCTGTGATGTCACCTCCGGGCTTGAACCAATGGCAGATGATCCTGAGCCAGACCCATATGACCTCACGTCCTGTCTTCCCCTTTAAAAGTCTAACCGTTTCCCCTATGTGTCAGTCTTGTTTTGGACTCTGTGTTATGCACAACTGTGTTCTTTATTGAAGAAACAACTTAGCAGCCAGGATACCATATTATACGGGTGACTGCCCCAACCCTTTATCAGTGTGATGTCTCATTATTATGACACTGGCGTAGTCGGCAGGATGAAGAAGTCCCGGAAGAGAAGGGGACAGGACGTGCAATATACCCAGGTGGGAGCGTACCGGGACCGAGTTTTCAGGTGGGGAGGGTGTTCCACGTTTCGGTGTGACCCGGTACAGGCTCTGCCCGCAGCATGCTCCGCTAGGCAACCTAGGCAGGTTGGCGGGAGTTTGCAGGAGGGGCTCACAGACATGGGCTGCTTCGGAAGGGCGAGGCCAGGAGCGCTGTTTATGCTCTCTCGGAGGACAGTGCCCGCCTCCCTGTGAAGCCAGAACCCCATTTACCACCTAGGGGTGCCCCAGACTGGCAGAAAGTGACCGTGGCAACCCTTCCCGATCCTCCGTTCCCGGTGGTACTTGGGCATGACTGGCCTAACATTAAAAGTGGTAAGACACATACCACTCCCGGGGTTCACTTGAGCCTAGTTGTGGACGGAGATGAGCCGTCTCAAGCTGCCTCCATGCCGTGCAATCAGCCGGCAGAGAGAGATGAAGCGGCCGGCCTGAGTGACGTGGCAACCCCCAGGCCGTCGCATGCTGACATGTCATCCACACACGCCGCGGCGGAGCGGGTGGAAACCACACCCCTTGAGGTCGACTCAGACCCTCTCTCCATGGTACGGTTTCAATTTAGAGAGTCGCCGGCCTCTTTTAAAAGAGAGCAGTGGAATGACGATTCCCTGAAGTTTGCAAAAAATGCAGTGGTGCTAGTCAATGGCCAGCGCACTAATCAGTCCATGCCACAGGGTCCTTACTTTGTTGTAGAAAATGACCTTCTTTATCGGGTAGCGATGCATGATGGGCAGAAGAGAAGGCTGCTGCTAATCCTGCGAACCTTCCGGCGGCAGGTCTGTGAATTAGCACACGCCCATCTCCTAGGTGGCCACTTGGGCACCGAGAAAACCCTGGAGCGGATTAAGCTCCGTTTCTACTGGCCAGGAATCAATGAGAAGGTTCGTCGCTTTTGAACTTCCTGCCCGGGGTATCAATTACTACAAATTCCAAGAAGGGACCGTGCTCCTCTCGTTCCTATTCCCCTGATTGATGTTCCCTTCCATCGAATTGGGGTCGATATAGTCGGACCCTTAGAGCCCTCAGCCCGAGGACACAAATACATCCTGGTCCTCGTGGATTACGCTACCAAATACCCCGAAGCTGCTCCGTTGCGCTCAGCTACCTCTAAAGCCATCGCACGGGAATTACTAGGGGTCTTTTCGCGCGTGGGTATCCCCAAGGAAGTCTTGACGGACCAGGGGACACCTTTCACCTCGGAAATGTTCAGGGAGACTGCCAAGTTACTGAAAATAAAGCATTTAAAGACCGTGGTGTATCATCCTCAAACCGACGGTCTAGTGGAGAGATTTAATAAGACTCTCAAACAGATGCTACGTAAGGTGGTCAGCGAGGATGGAAGGAACTGGGATCAGCTCCTCCCCCTCGTCCTTTTTGCCTATCGGGAAGTCCCACAAGCCTCCACGGGGTCCTCCCCTTTTGAATTACTGTATGGGCGACAACCCCGGGGCATATTGGATATTCTAAAAGAAGGATGGGAAGAAGAGGCTCTTCCCAATACAAATACATTAGAATATATCGCGCAGTTACGCGATAGATTTGGAAAAATTAGGCCCCTCCTTAAAAGTCACATGGAAGAGGCCCAAGCAGCACAGGTCCGTTGTTACAACCGCGGCACGTCTCTACGGGAGTTCCAACCGGGAGATCGGGTCATGGTCCTAGTGCCTACCTCCCACTCTAAGTTGCTTGCCCATTGGCAAGGCCCCTACGAAGTTAAGGAGAGGAAGGGCCTTGTCGACTATTTGGTGAGTGAACCCAATCGTCGGCCGAGGGAGCGGGTTTATCATATTAACCTGCTGAAACCACGGAAGGATAGGGAGCCCGATCCTTCCTCCGGCCAGCACCGCTCACTCTTCGCGCACACTGCTAACCTTAACTTTGGTATGGATTTAAGTCCTAGACAACGGCAGGAGCTAGAAACAGCTATCCGGGCCGTTCGGGAAGTAGTCAGTGAAAACCCTGGAAGGACCTCTCTGATTGAGCACAACATAGTGACAGAGCCCGGGGTTATTGTCCGAGAACGCCCGTATCGTCTTCCTGAGGCAAAAAGGGCTGAAGTGGAGCTTGAGATTAAGCGCATGCTGGGTCTAGGTGTGATTGAGGAAAGTTATAGTCCCTGGTCCAGTCCCATTGTGCAAGTCAGGAAGCCTGACGGGAGTTGGAGGTTTTGCAATGACTTCCGTCAGCTTAATCAAGTCTCCCAATTTGATGCCTATCCAATGCCGAGAGTGGACGACCTCCCCGAGACGCTTGGACAGGCTCGATACTTGACCACACTTGATATGACAAAGGGATACTGGCAGGTTCCTTTAACGGACTCCGCGAAGGAGAAAACCGCGTTTAGCACCCCTAGTGGGCACTGGCAGTATCGTGTTCTTCCATTTGGGTTACATGAGGCTCCAGCAACCTTCCAGCGTCTGGTGGACAAAGTGCTCCGACCTCACAACTCATACAGTGCTGCCTACCTTGATGACGTGGTCATCTATTCCAGCACATGGAAGGAGTACCTACAGCAGGTATGAGCGGTATTGCGGACACTTGGTGAGGCCGGGCTCCGGATTAATCCCAAGAAATGCTTCTTTGGATTAAGTGAAGCCAAATATTTAGGCTACCTGGTGGGTCGGGGTACCATAAGGCCACAGTGCTCAAAAGTAGATGCCATTTTGAAATGGCCCCGTCCGCGAACCAAGCGGCAAGTCCAAGCCTTTCTCGGGTTAGCGGGGTACTACCGCCGGTTCGTACCCAATTCTCGGAGAGAGCGGCGCCCTTGACTGATTTAACAAAGAAGAGGGCCCCGAACATAGTGGTATGGACTGAAAAGACTGGCTCTGCATTTAGTGACTTGAAGCAGACCCTTACGTCCGCACCCATTCTGAAAGCACCTAACTTTTCTCTGCCTTTCATCCTCCAGACAAACTCTTCGGACACAGGCCTGGGGGCCGTGCTGAGCCAAAGTGTCGATGGTGTGGAACACCCCGTCATGTTCCTCAGCTGGAAACTGTTGGACCGGGAGACCAGGTATGCAGCGGTGGAAAGGGAGGCTTTGGCGATTAAGTGGGCAATTATTCAGCTTAGGTACTACCTGTTGGGCTGGGAATTCACCCTTGTCACGGACCATGCACCCCTACAGTGGATGGCCCTGCACAAGAAGTTGAATCCGCGGGTCACCAGGTGGTTTCTTGACCTACAGCCGTACAAGTTTTCGCTCATCCATCGTCGGGGTCATCTCCATGCCAACGCTGATGCTCTTTCTCGGGTTCACGACCTCTCGGTTGGGTCCACCCGACCCGACGGGTCTGGGCTAAGGGGGGGGCCTTGTCACACACGTGCGCATAGGAGGCAGCTAAAGGGCTCAAGGGAAGGCAGTTCTGAGGCATGCCGGGATGTGGCAGAATGCACTGATTCTTTTTTTCCCTTGCCTGTAGACCATTCCCAGGAGATCTCACCTGGCTCTCATGACGTCACTTCCGGGACTGAGCCAATGGAAGAAGACCTTACCGGCTCCAGCCCCTGTGATGTCACCTCCGGGCTTGAACCAATGGCAGATGATCCTGAGCCAGACCCATATGACCTCACGTCCTATCTTCCCCTTTAAAAGTCTAACCGTTTCCCCTATGTGTCAGTCTTGTTTTGGACTCTGTATTATGCACAACTGTGTTCTTTATTGAAGAAACAACTTAGCAGCCAGGATACCATATTATACGGGTGGCTGCCCCAACCCTTTATCAGTGTGATGTCTCATTATTATGACAGTACAAATCTCAAAATGATTTAATCCTGTACATTTTCCAAACATTAAAAACTGTGTAAGTTTGAGAGGGTGGAAAAAGGTGGTGGTAAGTGGTGTACAGGTGCCACAGATTAAAGCTTCTCTATCTTGAAGTGCTTCCTACATTTGTTCCATATTCTGAGTGAATGAAGGACAATTGGGTTGTTAGTATATTGATGATAACTTGTGTTTACACGGGCACAAAGCAAGGAATATAAAGAAGTACTTCAAGATTTTATTTTTGTTGCATACCAGGCTTGTGTATATTCATCGATTCGTGTTGATATCCTGGTCTTTATAGCTTGTATATTTGCCACACAGTAATAAAATTGAAAGTTAGGTAGTGCTATGCCCCCTTCTCCTTTAGGTCATTGTAGAGTCACCCTTTGGATGTGTGGATATTTCGAATTCCAAATAAATGAGGTTATGATTGAATATAATTTCTTTAAAAAATTATTTGTTAATGTATATGGGGAAGCTTTGAAATAGGAAGAGAAGATTGGGAGGGATGGTCATCTTAACAATGTTGATTCTCCCTGCTAATATACGATAGAGGGTAGACAATCTATTCACATCTTGTTTAATTTTTTCAATGCTGACAGCACAATTTTGTTGAAAAAAGTCTTTAGATTTACTTGTGACATTTATCCCTAGATATTTAAACTGATCTGCTAAGATAAATGGGAAAGTATCCAGCCCAATATTGTTTGCTAGAGAATTCACTGGAAAAAGCACACTTTTATTCAAATTGATTTTGAGTCCATATATCTTTTGAAAATCTGTTAATGCTTTTAGAACTGCTGGCACAGAATTGTCCGGGTCAGATCTATACCGTACCATATCATTTGCATATAGTGATATTTTCTGTTCAAGTCCTTCTCTGAAAATCCCCTTTATGTCTGATGCATTTCGAAAGTATACAGGCAATGGTTCGATGGCAATTGTAAAGTGCAAAGGTGATATGGGGTATCCTTGTTGAGTACTAAGTTCGAGTTTGAAGTTATCTGAAATAATATTGTTAATACAAACTGAGGCTTCTGGACTAGTGTAAAGTTGTTTGATCCATGCACATATATTTGGACCGAACCCAAATTTGTGTAATGTGGTGAATAGTTGGAACCACTCAACCATATCAAATGCTTTTTCAGCATCTATAGATAATAAGATCTCTGGAGTGTTAGATTTAATGGGTGAATATATTATATTAAACAAATGTTGAAGGTTAAAAGTTAAGTGTCTGCCTTTAATAAATCCAGTTTGGTCTTGTGATATTACATACCTACAGAATGCCTATAGTGGAAAAGAACACCCAGTCCATTTTCTAAGCAGTAACTTCAAATCAAAATATGCTACCATGTTAAAGGAGACACTGACCCTCATTTGATTTTGGACAATCAACTATCTTATCTAATATCTGAGGCCTTGTACTGCAGTCTTTTAAGCCATGCTGAAGCAGTAATGCTGTGGCCTAGTAATTGTCTTAATTCCCAGTCACATGGTAAGCACATGAATGATACAAAATGTGAAAGAAGCAAAAATTTCTTACAAGGAAAGGCAAGGAAAATTATTTAAAGGCTCTGAAATGAAACATACTAAAATACATGTAAAATAGTTATTGTAAGTTAAAACCTGGCTCTTCTGTCCCTCCTCTCATTACCTTGCCATGTTATCATTATACTATTAATTTATTGCTGAAAATAACTGTATTAACAAAGCTACTAATGAAAGAAAACCTGTACAGCACTAATCTTTGCCAGGTGATGTTATATTTGACTGAATTTGCCTCTTTTATGTGTGGCACTGTGGTTCAGTGGTCTGGGTGGGTTTCCTCCAGGTGCTCTGGTTTCTCCCTACAGTCCAAAGACTTGCTGGATTGGTGATAGTAAATTAGCCATTGGGATGTGTGTATGTTTGTTTGCCCTGTGATGGACTGGCACCCTGTCCAGGGGTTGTTCCTGTCTTGTGCCCTATGCTAGCTGGGATAGGCTCCAGCACACCACTATGACCTGTTCAGGTCTGAGCAGGTTAGAAAATGCTGTCTCTTTTATAATGTATTTATTTATTTTTCTTTACATTTACATTTTTTTGCTTAGCAGATGATTTTATCCAAAGCATCATACAAAAGAGGTCAACATAATCAGGTAAACATCAGTCTGAGGACTGTTTGAAAAGCAAGTATTATAGGACAAGGGTACGAAATTGATCATCACAAGTGAAGAGCTCTGAACAAAATACAAGTGAGTTACAATTCCCAGGTTACAAAACATACTGTAACAGCTATTATAAGCTGGAAAGAATTTTACCAAACAAGAGTCTTCAAAGACATCTTAAACATATTAAGAGAGTCAAAATTTTGAATTAAGGTGGGAGGCTCATTCCACCAGCTAGGAGATACCATGCAGAGGTGGTATCAGCAGATGCCATTCAGCAGCAGACCAGAGTGGTCGAGAAGGAGGATAGGACCTCGGAAGTGTCTTAACATATACAGATGCACTAACTACTCTGTAGGCAAGCATTAAGGATTTGAACTTAATATGTGTCATTACAGGAAGCAAGTGCAGTAACCTGAAGAGAGGAGTGACATGTGCCCCCCTCGCCTGGTTGAACACCAGATGTGCCTCTGCTTTTTTAATCATCTGCAGCAGCCTGGAGACACGTGCCAGTACTCTTGAAAGCAGAGAGTTGTAGAATCCCAGACATGACAAGGCCAAAAACTGGAATAGGTGTTGTTTTGCATATTGTGTCAGACCTTGTGGATGTTGTACAGAGTAAATCTGCAAGACCGAGGGACAGCAGCATCATGGTCCTTGAAGGACAATTGGTCACCAATCACCACCCCAAGGTTCAGTTCTGACTTGCGATAGTGAGTTCAGCTGAAAAGAGATGGGGTGCTGAATAGATAGACAAACTGGGATAACAAGAAGGTCTGTCTGTGCCAGTTTCAGCTGGAGATGGTGTTCCTTCATCCAGGTCACAATACCAGTGAGACATGCAATGATTCTAGCTGGTACCATGTGGTCCTCTGGAGGGAATGAGAGGTAAAGCTGTGTACCATCAGCATAACACTGATAGAAAAAACCATGGGCCTGGATGATAGAGCCTAGTGAAGAGGTAAACAGGGAAAATAGGCGAGGGATCAGCACTGATCCTTGGGGTGCCACAATGCTTACCTGGTTCATTATTGACATTTCTCCATGTTATGCCACACAGTAGTATCTGTCCAAGAGATAGGGCTCAAAACACCTTTGGGCAGTCCAAGTGATGCCAACATCAGATAGGGTAGTAAGAAGGATCTGGGGGTTGATCACGTCAAAGGTACGGGACAGATCACAGATTACATGTTCATAGCTCTGGTCTACTGTAGAGTGTCAACAACGGTAAGATAGAGCTGTTTCAGTGGAGTGACCCTTCTTGAATCCTGACTGATTAGGATCAAGCTGTCTGCTCTGTAGAAGAAAGGAAAAGACTTGATTAGAGACAGCATGTTCCAGTCTTTTGAACAGAAAGGAGAGGAAAGACAATGGTCTGTAATTTCTTTATTTTGGGTTTGTATAGTCAAAGGAATGATATTCATCAGAATAAATTACTAAATGTAGAGTTGGTATCAAAATTAAACTTAAAAAGAAACGCAGCTCTTAGCATTTCTAAACTTATAATATTGCTTTAGCTTATAAAGGAAAAAAATAGTAACAGAGGTGGCTTATTACTTGCAAAGGAACACAATAAACAGTGAGAGAGCATTGTGTTTACCACAAGTATTGCCAATACTGACTTTTTTTTTAACTTGGCCCAAAGTTAAGGTATACAGACACCAGCCTACACATAATCAATTGTCTGTAAACATAATTCTGCAGTCAAGTTAATGTATTATAAACTAACAGTAACTGAATCCAGCAGAAAGCAGTGAAGTGAAAACACACACTAATTTTATAAGTAAACAGCTCTCATTGGCCAAAAAAGATTTAAAAATAATACTGTTAACAAGTTTGCATGTTTCCCACCTTCAATGTGTAATGCTAAAATATGAGCAAATAGCAAATAGTTCAGCTTAATTTATGCTTTAGGCAATTGTTCTTCCCAACAAAAAGAGCCTCTCCAGGTCTTTGAAGAAATACACATGATTCAACAGTATACTGTGATATCAGGCAGTAAGTTTTTAACTGTTTAATTCCTACAATATACTTTCCCTGTAAGAGAAAAGGACTGCTTTCTGCCTTGTGCCTCTTGCTGCTATATTTGGTTTAAGCAGTACCAGTTGAAGGATGGATGGAAGTCATATATTGCATATGTCTTGCACCCATACAGGCTCTTAATTAATACACTATCTATCTAACCTGATGAAAACAACACACTGTGATGGGGAGGTGGAAACTATCCTGAGAGGAGCAATTCCTGGATGGGGCACAGTTACATACCCATAATTACTCATACATTGATTCTTCTGTATGCTGCTTATCTAGGTCTGAGTTACCAAAAGCTGGAGCCAAGATCAGCCTACACATTTTTGGAATATTTAAAAAAATAAGAGTAACTTGAAAAGAATACATGGCAACACAGGAAGAATATGGCGACACCATTCAGAACAGGACATTTGATGGGAATTAAGCACAGTTTCCTGGAGATACACCACTGTTTTATCCCTGTATATTTCTGAATATTTAAACATCTTTATACACTCTCTCTATAAACATCTACTATATATTCTGTCACATGCATATGCATAAGGAGCAACTACAAGGCTCAAGTAAGTGACACCTCCACCCCAATCACCTTTCAGGTTGCAGCCACTAATGATCCTATCTTTTTTTCACAGACCGGAGGATGAGTCTCAAGGTGAACTATGATGTCACTTCTGGTTTTCATTCAGAGGTCCCACCTCTTGCTTTCCAGGACCTGTTTAATGATGCTGGACATTGGTGTTTACCTTTAAACCTGCATCGGAAGTACTAGAGTGTTGTACCGTGTTAGCCATTATGAATGTAGTAAGAAGTCAAGCAAAATGACACCTTTTATTGGCCAACTAAAAATATTACAATATGCAAGCTTTCAAAGCAACTCAGGCCCCTTCTTCAGGCAATGACAAGCGGAGTTGTCTATCTGGATGTAGTGTAAGTAATGCCTTTTTTGCTTTCCTTGTTTGCTCTTTAAAAGTGTTGGTACCAAAGTGTTGTTGACGACGGGGGTACAAGATCTAAAACATCTTTTTGAAACATTACATCTTGCCTGAAGAAGGGGCCTGAGTTGCTTTGAAAGCTGCCATATTGTAATCTTTTTAGTTAGCCAATAAAAGGTGTCATTTTGCTTGACTTCTCAACCTGCATTAGAGAAAGATAAATATCCAGAAGAAGAAAAACCTAACTGAGGAAAACAGACTTACAAAGAGCCAGCTGTAAGCTACAGCTAGGCTGTAAATAAGTGATAGTTACCCAATATTTTCCATTGGACTTTGCTTTTACTTATTTTCATTTGAGTTTTGTTCTCATCAAATCGGGTGTATGGATGAACCCCAAATCTTCACAGTCTCCCTTTCTCATCTTGTTTTAGAATGTTCTGTGCATTTATTACTTCTTCAGTTTAAAAATTGTTTGGTAATGTTTCAATGACTGAGGTCCTTGTTTTCTATTCCAGATCCTCCTCTTTTGTCTTTGATCTCTAATTCCAGTCTGTTATCAGGTCTCGTGGTATGTTCTGTCTTCTGCAGTCTTCTCTCACCCTCTTGTTCTCATTTTCTGTGTACTAAAATGAAATCTAGTCTCTTCTACTTACAATTTTTAACAAAAGGCAGCCTCCAAGTTTTTGATCCATCACTGTCTGCTCCTTTTGAATGGGAAACTGAAGAATATCACTGTTGCTTCTAGAAACCCCAATTATCAGAATATATAATTCAAATTAGTGTACTACTTTTATTTCACTTCTTTTGATGTCATCATGGGGAGGGTGTTTCTTATGTATTGATTTTTTTATGGTTATGTTTGATTTGCTGTAACTTGTGTTTGCATATTTACTTAATCAAAATTTGATAAAAAGTATTACCATTTTACCAGGAGAGATGTAGATAAATGATAAAAATAAACTATCCTCAAAACAGTATTTAAACAGATGTTTCTAGGTTGCAATAACTGCTGTTATTAGCCCAAAAAGTAATGAGAGCAATCACTTGTAGAGGACTCCAGTGGTATAAATGAAGGCAAACCAAAAAAGGTTGTCCTTAAGCTCATCATCCCCAACCTTATTACTAACTGTGGGTCTGCAGTTTGCTACTGTGATCTATTTTTCTCTGTCTTCAAGATGTTTTCTGTAGCAGTGCTGGAAATCTCGAAACCTCTTGACACATCCTCAACACATAATGCAATGAAGAAAATAAAACCAAAAAAAAAAAAAAAACTAAGGTGTTAATACTCAGTGACAGTTTTGGATATCTAATTATATCACATGCATCATTCACCTCCCTGTTTAGTGGCAGTTTGTTATGCTGGGTGCTGGAGTACTGCCACCCCAAATATTTTAAAAACTCAAATTAATTAGGTAATGTTAAAGAATCATGAAATAAATTTGTTTATTTGCTCAACATGCCTGGTGTCAGCACATGTCTACATTCATTACATCCACTGGTTCTGACTTGTATTTGTTTAATTTCTGTGTGAATAAAAAAACATTTTAAAAAGCTGTGTGGATACCTATATTTCTGGAATGAAGGATGCGGGCCAAAACTATGTAAGTAAGTTATCTTTTGGCAAGCAGATAAGCTGACACTGCATTTAAATTGGTTGCTTTCAGGTTTTTCTGGGACGCAGCTCTCTATTGGCAGTGAATTAGTATTGTTTTAGATTTTTTAATCTAATGTGACTGGACAATCATCAATACACTATGTCATGTTGATGTCAATGGTTCACAGTTAACACCCACCTTTAATGTTATGTAACTACACATGAGCGGGCACAACTTTGATGGCAACTTTATGTGGAACTTCAGAACTTAAAAATTCAAGGATGAGCTTACACACTGACTTTTTCAGGCTCTTGTTATGACAAATGGAGTTGTCTAAATGGATGTGATGTAAATGATGCCTTTTTTTGCTTTCCTTGTTTGCTGTTTCAAAGTGTTGGTACCGAAGCGTTGTGGGTAACGATGGGAGTACAAGATCTAAAACATCTTTCTGAAAAATTCAAGCAGCATGAAAGTAGAGGCTAAATATTTTTGGCAGACTTAGTGTTGCTGAACAGCTAGTTGAAAGCTACAGGATTAGGCACAACGAAGAGGTGACCATAAATTGACACATCCTGTCCAGAATAAAAGATTAGATATGTATGTGTTTGTGGTAGTGTGTCATGGGATGATTTTGGTTACAGAAAGTTCAGCCACAGAAAGAAGTTCATTGTATGAACTAACTGCACCCAAAATACAATGAACTGCTCCCAAGAAAACTTAGATCATGTATATACTGCAAGACTTGAAGAGACAATGCCTTGACCTCAATCAAGCAAGGACAGTTGTCATGGACTGTAAAGCATGGAAACGCCTCTTGAGCAACATCTGAAAACCTACAGCACCTGCAGCAGTGTATTGGTTGCATGGTCAACCACCACTTCCAGTCGCCAGTTAAGGATCATAGCCAGAAAAAAAATGTTGGGAAACACTGCTCTAGACCAGGGGTTCCCAAACTTTTGGACGTCAAGTACCACCTGAGGTTAAGTGAATTGCTCTGCGTACCACCCGAATTTTTAACAGAAAAATTAAAAAGCAAGTACTGCAATGAATGATTAATTCTTAATTAGGTAATATACAGCAAATTCACAACACTGACTACAACCGCCCCGAAATCTGAATAAAAGTTAAAGAATTGGAAGAAATTATGCATAAAATTAATGAAAAAATTTGTGCATCTACATAAATTGATAAATTCCGCCCCGAAACTAAATCCTGCCTTCGGCCTGTATGTGACGCAGTTACCGAAGATGAAATGGTATCGGCTTTGTGCTTAGATCTAGTGACTACGATGCGATACAGCGGCAGTGCACGTATAACAATAAACGCGAACAGTTTCGGTGAGTAAGAGTTACCGAAGACTAAATAGTGTCGCCGTTGCGCTTTCATCTAGTGACCAAAAACTCAAACAGTGAAGAAGTAGAAGTTGACTTCCGCGAAACGGAATTATGGTAGCATTAAATTAACTAAATACGGATTCGAATAATAGGTTTTATTTATTCAGATGACGAAATTTCACACCACACTAAATTTGGGAATCCACGTATTATTGTATTTAAACAGATTCATTGGTTTTTGCTCACAACAGGCTTGTCATAAAGGGTTTTGCACAGATAAATTAAATTTCAGGGACTGCGATGCGTACCACCTGAAAAGGCTCCGGTACGCGTACCACAGTTTGGGAACCACTGCTCTAGACAATAGTATGCAGCTAATTTTTTGGTAGACTTGTGAAAGTGAAATCACTTAATTTAAAAAGAACATAACTGAGAAATTTTCAGGCCTGAAGGAAAGGAGGGCAAAATTTATGTTCAAGGAAATATAGGTATACTGATCGTAAGGGCAGAATAAGAATTAAGTTATAGTACAAGACAGGTTTGGGGAGCAAGTTATGTTTTAAGATGTGGGAGTCTGTGGATCTTACAATGTGAATATGTGCCCAGGTAAGGAAAGCCTGGAAAACTTACATAGGACTGGGCAGACTGACAGCAAGTGTAGAATAAAATTAGAGTGGGAATGACTCTGTGAGTGTGGTAAATGATACACTGGAATGCAAGACTAAAATTAGAGGACTGATGTGAATTTATGGAATACAATGGAAATGGCCAAGGACTAGGCACTCTATTAGCAGAGGCAGAATAAGATTTGGATGGGACTTATGTTATGGATGTGTTCTAGGACAAACAGAAGTCACGTTATTGGAAGATTACGGAGGTGGTGGTGTAGACAATATGGTGTGGGAATTGTCAGAATGGGGAACTGGGCAAGATGGCAGAGGATATGGCAATTTAAGGACAGGTGTAGTATAAAATTTGGTTGGCAGGTGCACCTGTTTCTTACCACATCCGTAGGACAAGTTATGGGAAGGACAAGGATGGAAGTCATGGACTGAAGTTTTGGATCATGGTAGAAACTGGAAGTCTGGCATGAGATTGGGCAGCATGATGGAAAGGGTATTATAAATTTTAGCGTGGATTTGTCCTATGAGTCTGGTACTGGACAAGCCAAGATGTGCATTGGCACTATGATGAGGACAACAAGCACATGTATAATGACCAGAGAGATAGATAAATAGATATGAAATGTACAATATAATTAAAACATGTCAAAGGCACTATACAAAGATAGATAGAGTAGAGATGAGTAATTATGGGTATGTAACTGTGCCCCATCCAGGAATTGTTCCTCCCAGGATAGTTTCCACCTCCCCATCACGGTGTGTTGTTTTCATCAGGTTAGATAGATAGATAGATAGATAGATAGATAGATAGATAGATAGATAGATAGATAGATAGATAGATAGATAGATAGATAGATAGATAGATAGATAGATAGATAGATAGATGTGAAAGGCATTAAATAACAGATAGATTGAGGTGAAAGGTACTATATAATTGATAAGTACTGCTACAATTTGTCTCCCTAAAAAGCTGCGCCGTACCCATTTTTTTGTCACCAGCCACCAATGCGTCTGTTTATTGTGAAATTCACATGGTTTTGAAATGCAGCTGTATTGGGGAAATCATGTTTTTTCTTTTAACAGCATAAAGTTCATGCTTTGCATCTGTGGTCATTATACTTCCAAAAAAGTCAAACATCAGTACACAGCACAGAAGTGTACTATCACACATTTGCCATTTACTTTCTATTTTCAATTGTTTTATGGTGCCTAAAGCATAAAGAACACTGTAGTGGGACACATGAAAGATTTTTAGTTCAAAGAGTTTTCTAACTTCTTCCCAAAGCTACCAGCTAGGTCAGCGTTAATCCAGAAAAACAAAAGAAGGTTGACAGAAATAGTGAGATATTAGACTTATAATAGTCTGGTTCCAAGAAGGAGCAAAAGTTCATGAATAAGATTTAGTCCAAGCAAATCTTCATATAAAGAAAAACTTGGATATTTCGAGAAGAGATAACTAACAAATTACAGAACACAGAAAATTTTTATTATCAATGTGCCCAAATAAAAACTTATTTTCATTTAGTAAAAAGACCTAGCATGGTTGGGAGAATGTGTGGTTTATGCTTTACTGTATTTAAATTTTCCATATGACCTTTATTGATCACAGTAAATCCACACACTCGTACATTTACATCACAATAGTCAGGAAACTCAGATAGTAAACTGAATGAGGGCGCAGTCATGGGCACTGATAACTGATAGTCACCATCATACACAATAAATATAAATATTGTTTGTGTGTCAAGGTAATGATAAGAAAGTAAATGGAGAACAAACCTATTATATTAAAGGTGAAATTGGAGTGGGTAGATTATATATGTTAATGGCAATGTTTTTATTATAAGTCTCTAAAAATGAATCCAATGACAAAGTCAGTTGGCTGGAAGGACAGAAAAAAAAAATGACAAAAACACTGGAGAAAAAATCAAAATCTGCAGTGGTTTCAAAGCCAAAAGACTGCCTAACCCCCAGTGGGAATTCAACCTAACATGAATGTTCTTAAGTCACTCCTCATTCTTTCCAGGCTTCGTGCCAGAGGTTCTGATGAAGTGGGTCTCATGGAAAGTTGGAATCTGTTTTCATTCGAGCATCACAGTGGGCTACACAACATCTTGATCAGATGCTCATGGCACCACAGAATAAACCTGAAAAGAAGACAGAAAAGTAAAGATTATTAAAGATATCAAATCCATGAAAAATATGATAATTCTATGCATATATAGTCTATCACTAGTACAACTATAATGTAGATGCAAAAAGACAAATTAAAAAGTGGGTCTTTAATTTTTTCAAATTATCCATGGTGTTAACCTGGTTAACTCTTCTGGCAAAGTACAGTATTCCAGATTTTTGGTGCATAACAACAAAAGGCTTCCTCACCACTTCCTTTTTGCTTGGTTTTTGGAATAACAAACAGACCTCTGTTAGAACATCTGAGTTTACAACTTAGAATGCAGGAGGAGAGACAGTGTTCAAGAAGCAAAAACTTTGTTGTGCAGTGTAGTCACCATCGTACACAATAAATATAAATATTGTTTGTGTGTCAAGGTAATGATGAGAAAGTAAATGGAGAACAAACTTATTATATTAAAGGTGAAATTGGAGCTGGCAGATTATATATCTTCATGGCAATGTTTTTATTATTGGCTGAAAAATTGGGTATTAATCCATTCTATAATGCTATGCATTAAAAATGCAAGAGAAAAAGCAGCAAATGTACTGTACATTTGTACTGCCAACTCATATTTAAATGTAAAAGACTGAGGACAAATATTAATTAAACAAGAAAAATGCAGAGAACAAGGACAGAAAAAGTATCCGAGTCAAAACCTTTTGTATTATTGAGATGAGTAATCTTGCCCTGCTTATGGTTTTACTGCTGTCAGTGATTGCTTAAATAATAATAATCAATTTGATGATGCTTTTTTTTAAGTATGTGTTGAGAGTGATGTTGCACTTATAACATCACAGTTAGAAAGGCATATTCAGTCCTTGTGTGTAGGTAAGTAGTCTAGGCAGATTGTATTGGGCTTCTGCCTGAGTTTCAATTACTGACAAAAAATATTCTGTTAGTCTTACTGGTCTATCATGTGTGTGTGTTTGTTTGTGTGTGTGTTTTTAATGCTCTTTCCTGGACTGAATTTTACTTTGTTCTTGCTGATAATATTAAAATGACCTGAAAAATGGATCTGCCACAATGAATACATAATCTACGGTTGTACTTATTTTGTACTGAAATGGGCTACCAATGTTTAGCTGTATGCCAAACATACAAAATAAAATATTTTTTTGTAAAAGCTAGGTCATAAATGCATAAATATATTACATTTTGGAATACAGTAAAAATATTATCAATATATTATTGAACATAATCTTTGAATTTTTTTTTATATAAAATGTTGCCATGTGTAAAACATAGTACAATTACTTAGTATGTATGTTCCACACTGAACAGCTTCTGAACCTTACAGCTTTTTGAATGGTCTTCCTGTCTCTTTAAGGTCAGACACATGTGGCATCTAAATGGAAAATTAGCTGTCCAACCGTCAGTAATCTCATTTCTGTAGCCGTCATCGTGATGACCTTGTAGCTTCTGACATAACTGTCACTTTCAGGGCAATAGGCTCCCTCGCTCTCTCTTTTCTGGATTCTCGCATCCGCTTCCAAGATAGCTAATTATGTACACTGTTTTTCCACACTTCACTTCTGCCGAAGTGACCTCAGACTGACCTTGTATTCTTTTTAACTAAGCAAGTCTTTGAAAAGATGACTGTCAGTGTCTAAAACAGTGGAAAATTACCTCTCTGTTCTTAACGTGATAATTCTGATTGGAATTAAGTCTTCTTCTTCCTCACATCTGAAATGTACTGCTTAGCAAGTGATGTCTTCACACTCATTGAAAATAAAAGTCACAATCTATTTCCCATGACAGGTACAAGTTGGAAAGGCAGAAAGCCTTGTGTTGTTAGCAATACATGCTTTATTCTTTCATTTACTAACCCTGCTTCATCATGTTTAGGGCTGAAGGGAGCAGATATTCCAGCAGCATCAGACACAAAGCAATAGCCAATAATGGATGGGAAGCCATTTCACCACAGGCCATATTCACACTAGACCATCCTAGACTTACAAATTAACCTGTCTTTAACATCTCTGGAATGTATAAAGAAACTAAACATCTGGAGGAACTTGCTGACAGATGGAAAATGTTGTTGCTTCATGTAGACAGTCTCTGATAACAGATCTGTGGACCTTTAAAGGAACAGATTTAAGTAACACAGAAGAAGATCAAATTCAATATATGATCAAATACTGTACATTGTAAATAACAAGGAAATGGGCATTTTAAAAGTTTACCATCCTATCTGGCAAAGTTTACAAGTTTATTTTTAATCTATGATAACACCATGCTTGGGTTCTAATTGTTTAATAATTACTAGCCAACCTGCGGCGTAGCATACGCCACATAATTATGTATTGATGGGTGAACACTTCCTGAATGACACAGTTGTCCAAATGGGGGTGGGTTTGTGGATACCACTGTGAGTGAATGAAAAGATGGACCTCTAGAGAGAGCAACATACAATTGTCCGTGACTGAAAGCAAGATCGTCTGTGACGATAGAGGCCACGCTGGTGAAAGTTACTTCATCGGTAGGGATAAGTTTCAGCACTTGTTCATTAAGTTGTAGCGAGTCTTCGTTGTTGACGCTTAATATAGCTTGCGTACTGAGTTGTTCCGGAGTCACAGTTGAGAAACTTTTTTAATGTCTTTTAAGCACAGGGAAAAAAATGAACATGTGAAACATCCGTAATGTAATAAGCCACCAAGAAAAGTAACATTGCAATAATGCTATCTACGACCTGATCGCTGTAAACAGAAGTGAAAACAAAATCGAGCCCAGAGCATTCTTTAACTGCTTTGTAGTGCACCGGTAGTGTTGCTGCTTTGCAGTAAGGAGACCGTGGAAGGTTTTGGGTTCGCTTCCCAGTTCCTCCCTGTGTGGATAGTGCTTTGAATACTGAAAACACCGGCATATCAATGTAATGAAGTATTATTATTCTTATGCGTCCAGCGCGCTCTCTCTCTCTCGCGCGTGTGCCTGTATGTGTATATGTGTGTGGGTGTGTGTGTCGCTCGCTCGCATGTGTTCCTGCAAGCATACGCCGCATAATCATTTATTGATGGCTGAAAAGTTCCGGAAAGACACAGTTGTCTAAAAGTGTTGGTTTTGAGGATACAACAGTAAGTGGATGAAAAGATGGAACTCTGGAGAGAGCAACATACAACTGTCCATGACTGAAAACTGGTTTTGGCAGATACATGCATATCTTTTTGAAAGTTTGGCCCTGTGCCATATTAATTGTCATCACAAAGGCCAATCTAACAGGAAATTGTCTTCGTGTAAAAATAAAAGGCAAATTATCTGCGACAAATAAACTGTTTTACACGCTGCATACCAACCCGTGGCGTAGTACAGTCTACGCCGCATAATCACACCGCTTTTTTAATGTTTTTTAAGCAGAGGGAAAAAAATGAACATTTGCAAAATCCATAACGCTGCTTTCAGTAAGTACAATGCACACGCGTTTAATTTGTCGGCCACTTTTTGCCAGCCGCCTTTTTTGGTTTGAGCTGCTTTTGCAGTGTTACCGCTTGTGCATATTAAATCTTGAAATCCTTCAAGTAACTAATTAACTAACTAACACCCACCCACACACACACACACACACACACACACACACACACGCACACACACACAGCTTGTGTGAAAAAAATGCACCCGTACTTTCATCATTTTGTTGCAGCCTATCAAAGACTTGCTGATCATGTTTTCTAGACTCAATATACATTGGCTTTTCACTCAGCGTGGGGGCGCGCATTCATCTCAGATTATTACATCCAGCTACACGGCTGAGTTTGAAAAACCGACTTATCCCGGATGAGTTTCACCGGCATTAATGATTAGGAATCTGGTTGGAACAAAACCCTGCAGCCACAGGGGTTCACCAGGACCGAGTTTGGGAAACACTGCTGAACACAGACAAAACCGACTCAGGTGAGGAGTTGGGGCGGGCAAAGTAGTTGCAGCTATTGATTATTCAGTGTTGTTTGCCTGGGTGTCTGATCTGCTCGACGGGATTAGAAATAAAAGGAAAACAATGTGAAGGCAATGTCACAAGTGATTCTGTGGTATAGCGGGTCCACAGCTCCCCTTCAAAAGTCCATTTTTAAATAAATAATCATCGCACTCACAGTGTAGCGAGGGGCGTGGAAGTGTGGCTGAAACGGTTTCCGGGTGGAGTCATGCTGCGGGCATTTCTCCCCTATGCAGTGTGCGAGCGAGTGAGGAGAGAGAGAAAGCAGGCTCGAAGACAATGTGTTCCTGTGGTATAGCGGGTCCATAGCTCCCCTTCAAAAGGCCATTTTTAATCAGGCGACTGACAGTAGTGGAGTCAGGCACAGAGAAAGGTCAGCTGCTGAGAGAGCGTCTCGACTGTTGCAGGGCCTGCATCGGTGAAGCAGGTGAGACGCTAATGAAAAAGAGGCACAGGGCTTATTGGTTTTTAACGACTGCTTCCTTCATTGTGTTTTAACCTCAGTTTTAAAGGATTGTTTTAAGGATCCCATGGGATATCCCTCGCAAACTGTTTTAGACGCTGCATACAGCGATTCACATCCGCGAGAAACATGCCTCTATGAACAGTCAACGTGGCTCAGAGGTGCATGTGGACTCTAGCACAGACAAACATAAATGATGGCGTGTTTATCGAGGCGTCACGTCCGAGTTGGTGGGCGTGGCTCTGCGAGTTGTCGTCGTATCCAATGGTCTTAGAGTTGGTGGGCGTGGCTGTCTTGCGTGCATTCCATGGGTGTCTACTTGTCATACGGTGGGCGTGGCTGTCTTGCGTGCTTTCCATGGGTGGCTACTTGTCGGCGGTGCGTGCTTTCCATGGGTGGCTACTTGTCGGCGGCTGAGTGAATTATATATATAGATAAGGTTAAGTCATAAATAGTAATAAAAATTCTTTACATTTGCAGTATATAGCACTTTTCTCACTACTCAAAGCACTTTAATGAGATGAGAGCCACTTCAACCCCCACTAATGTATAGATTCCGTCAGAATGATGTGACGGCAGCCATTTTTGCACCAGTATGCTCACCACATATTGGCTATTAGGTGGGGAAGTGATGACAGAGATAGCTAGCCATTTTGAGACAGGGGATAATTAAGGGGGGCAGAATGAGTAGGCCATGTAGGGCAATTTAGCCTGGACAGTGTGATACACCCTACTCTTTATTAACAATGCCCAGGAATCTTTTATGACTACAGAGAGTCAGGACCTTAATTTTACATCTCATCTGAAGGACAGTGCTATGTTTACAGTTCAGTGACCCCATCACTGAACTGTGGCCTTAGGATCCACATTCAGATCACAGGGTAAACACTCCCTGCTGGCCTCACCAATACCCCTTCCAGCATCAACCCATGCTTTTCCTAGATGGTCTCCCATTCAAGTACTGGTGGGCACAAACATGCTTAGCTTCAGGTGGATGACCTATTCTGAAGTGCATGTGGTATGTAGTATGGCTGCTGTTCATTGTAATATTTCCATTTATGCCACAGTATTCTTGAGGATCATTCTTTTCATAGAGATATGTTCAATGTTTGTGCCTTGTATTCTAATGACTTACCAGGGATTTGTTTCAGAACTAGAACATGGGTGTAGTATTCTTAGCTATTATTACTAGTTTCTGCATGTGGCTTACTTAGATGTTTGGAAGTGTTCTTCAGTTCCATTTCTTTCTAGAGTCCTACATAATTAAGCTTTTCTCACACATTTATATTCTAGTCTTTATATCTTATATGTTCTGTGTTTATATTTTTGTGGTTGCTATAATTTTCACCTTTTTAACACTTAGCCTTAATTAGCCTTATTGCTAACCAATTTCTGTTTGTACATGAGTACCAATCAATTTTAAATAAACCAACCTGCATATTCTGTTTCAGTATTCACCACATGCTAATTTCCGGTAGCCATCCATAATGCGCTTGTGAAAAAACTGGATTCATCTTTAGAGTGCTCTTGGTGAAAAACATATACCTAGAGGTGAAATACAGATTTTCTTACTGAAAGCATTAGTGTGTGTCTGAAGTGATATGCTGTAAATGGGACCAATACATTTTGTTGGCTGGAATAATAAAATTGATAAACAAGAACTAAGTAAGCTTTCTATATCTCTGTCATCCTGATGAGGGTTTGGTACCTTCTTGGCTCTTGTGTAACTAGATAAATCTGTTAAACTCTTGGTGTTTTATACAAAAGTTTACTTATCTACAGGTACAACAACATTTATTTAAATAACACATTTTCATACCCAGCATGCTGCTGAAAGTGCTTTACAAAAGAAATTAAATTATGTAAGAATTAATAAGTAACAAAAAATAAATGAGTGTAGGCTTACATAATATAGATATACTGTATAATTAGTAGGAAAATAGAACTGTTATATATGGTATTATATTATAAGTCTCTAAAAATGAGTCCAATCACAAAGTCAGATGGCTGGAAAGACAGAAAAAAAAAACGGCAAAAACACTGGAGAAAAAAGCAAAATCTGCAATGGTTTCAAAGCCAAAAGACTGCCTAACCCCCAGTGGGAATTCAACCTAACATGAATGTTCTTAAGTCACTCCTCATTCTTTCCAGGCTTCGTGCCAGAGGTTCTGATGAAGTGGGTCTCATGGAAAGTTGGAATCTGTTTTCATTCAAGCATCACAGGGGGCTACACAACATCTTGATCAGGTGCTCATGGCACCACAGAATAAACCGGAAAAGAAGACAGAAAAGTAAAGATTATTAAAGATATCAAATCCATGAAAAATATGATAATTGTATGCATATATAGCCTATCACAAGTACAACTATAATGTAGATACAAAAAGACAAATTAAAAAGTGGGTCTTTAATTTTTTCAAATTATCCATGGTGTTAACCTGGTGTACCTCTTCTGGCAAAGTATTCCAGATTTTTGGTGCATAACAACAAAAGGCTTCCTCACCACTTCCTTTTTGCTTGATTTTTGGGATAACAAACAGACCTCTGTTAGAACATCTAAGTTTACAACTTAGAATGCAAGGGGACAGACAGTGTTCAAGAAGCAAAAAATTTGTTGTGCAGTGTAGTCACCATCATACACAATAAATATAAATATTGTTTGTGTGTCAAGGTAATGATGAAGTAAATGGAGAACAAACTTATTATATTAAAGGTGAAATTGGAGCTGGTAGATTATATATCTTCATGCCAAAGTTTTTATTATTGGCTGAAAAATTGGGTATTAATCCATTCTATAATGCTATGCATTAAAAATGCAAGAGAAAAGGCAGCAAACATACTGTATATTTGTACTGCCAACTCATATTTAAATGTAAAAGACTGAGGACAAATATTAATTAAACAAGAAAAATGCAGAGAACAAGGACAGAAACCTATTGTATTATTGTGATGAGTAATCTTGCAGGGGGACAGACACTTCAAAATATAGAAGCAAAATTATTTAAGTCTTTATATACAGTACCATTAGTAGTATTTTAAAGTCAACATGGGTAACCAATGTACCAATTCTAAAACTGGTGAGATGTGCTCAAACATTCTTCTTCTGGTTAAGATTCATGCTGCTGCATCCTGTACTAACCTCGACAAATTAACGTCTTTCTTAAGCATTCCAGTTAGGTGTGGATTACAGTAATCTAGTCTAAAAACAAAAGGAGTGAATTAATTTCTTAGCATCTTGCAGTCTTAGAAGAGGTCTAACTTTTGCAATATTAGAAAAATGCAGTCCAAGAATCTGATTAATGTGCAATTTAAATTTAGGTCAGCGTCTATGACTACATCTACCTTCTCCACCTCTGCCAGGACTTTTAATGCTAAGGGATTAAATTTATTTCTAAGACTTTCAATATTTCCATTTTGCCAACCTCTAAGATTTCTGTTTTTTTTTTATTTAGCTTGAGAAAATTACTAATCATCCATTCAAAATTACCAGTAAGGCATTGGTTCAGACAGCCCAGAGCATCAGGGTTATCAGATGCTATAGATAAGTAAAGTTGTGTGTCATCTGCATAGCTGTGGTAGTTCACATTGTGCTTTGAGTTAATCTGGATTAATGGTAACATGTAGAGTGAAAAAAGCAAAGGACCTACAATAGATCATTGTAGTACACTGTACACAATATCATGGACCTCTGAAGTACACTCGCCACAATTAACAAATAATTTTCTTCCTGTTAAATAAAACTGAAACCAGTTTAAGACACTCTCAGAGAGACATACGCATTGTCTAAGGCAATTTATAAGATTACTTTGGTCTATGGAGTCAAATGCTGTGCTCAGGCCTAAAACAATGAGAAGAGATATGTTGGCTGTGTCCACATTACCCTGCAATTACCCTGTAATTTACTGAAGCTGTAGGCTTCAGAGGTAATCTACAAAACTGTATCTCTAGTTGGATACTGGCAGGAAAAAAGAGTACAGATGAGAGGAGATTGCTCTTCATGGAGCAAGGTTATCACTGGAGTCCCTCAGATGACCATTGGACCATTACTTTTTCTGATTCATATTAATTTACATTATATTAATGACATTGATTCTGGTAAAGTTAGTAAAAGTTGTCAAATTTGCAGATGAAAATTGGAGGGATGGCAAACACAGAGGAGGCAGCAAAAATAAGAGCTGGACAATCTTCAGAACTGGACGTAAACCTGGAAAATGCAATTTAATGTAGAAAAGTGTAAAGTGCTACATTTGGACAAAAGGAATATCAATTAACATACTGTATAAGATGGTAAACACTGCCATAGAGTAAGCAACCTCTGAAAAGGATTTAGGGGTATATGTTGATACATTTCATCACTAAGCAATGTACAGAAGCAATTAAAAGGTGAATAAAATGTTTAAACATAAAAACTGCTGAATTTAAGCCAAGGGATGTTATGCTCAAACTATGTAATGCACCAGGAAGACCACATCTGGAGTACTGTGTGAAGTTCTGGTAACCAAGAAAGACACTGCAGCACCTGAAGCTGTGCAAAGGAGAGCAACCAAGTGCATCCCAGGACTTAAAAACATGTCCTATTCCGACAGTCTCAGAGAATTAAATCTCTTTAATCTCGAGCAGAGGCAACTGCGTAGGGACCTAAACCAGGTATTTAAAATCCTCAAAAGAACTGGTAAAGTAGATCCAGCAACATTATTTCAGCTAAAGGATCAATCATGGACTCAGGGACATCAGTGGATATTAAGGGGAAGTGCATTTAACAGTGAAGCCAGGAAGCATTTCTTTATACAAAGAGTTGTGAGACTCTGGAACAAACTACTGAGACATGTACCCTTACAACCTTTAATAAGAATCTAGATGAGATATTGGGACATCTTAGCTATTAGCTAAACAAACTGGCTTGGTGGACTGAGTGGTCGCCTCTTGTTTGTCAAATTTCTTATGTTCTTAACCAGTGCAGTTTCGGTACTATGATTTTTTCTAAAACCTCATTGAAATTTATCAAGAATAGCAATGTTTTTTCAAGTAGCCATTTCTTCTGAAAAGCTGCCTTTTCTAGACTTTTACTTAAAATAGTAGGTTAGAAGAAAGTTGTTAAAGACAGAGTCAAGATTATTTTTCTTGAGGATAGGTTTACCAACTGCAGTCTTTTGACAATCTGGGAAGATGCCCATATCAAATAACAAATTAAGTATGCCAAATACTTCTGAGACTTCTTTGTAAAAGCCTGTTGTAAGGGTTTTAGTTGAGAATTTATTCTACGAAGTTCAGGTAGATCTATTTGATTAAAGGACTTTTTTATACCAAAAAAGAGAATGTTGAGGTTCAACAAAATTAATTTTGAAGGGATACATTATATTACATCTAACATAATTTTATTGTGTTTAAAAATACTTTTATAGCCCCACAAGTTTTGCTAAAAGTGTTTCAGGAGCCATTCTGTTGAATGAGCTAGGTTTATTTAGAAGACGACAGCTTAAAATAAAACTCTTGGATTCCTAGCATTGTCATTTATAGTTTTAGAGGAAAAGGCCTACTGCTTTGGTATATTCAGTTATATGTGCCATTAATATTTCAAACTAGATTGTTAATTTAGTTTTCCTACATTTATACTCTGCTCAGTCTGCTCCTTCAGTCTTCAATGGTATTTTAGTGCCAGAGGACTTCTTCATATTTTTTATGGGCCACAGTGTCAGTTGCAACTCTTACCTTAGCTTTTACATTTTCCACCTTACTGGTTACAATACATGCTATATTAGGGAAAGCACTATATTTGGAATGATTATTTAGAATATTAGCAAACTTAAATGCTGCAAATGCATCAAAATAAGTTTTTCAATAATATGCTTCTCTTTAGTTCTAGTTACCTGTTTTTCTACATTAAATAAAAAGCAGAAATGGTCAGATACACTAGTATAGCTTGAGTATCCCTAATCTGAAATTCCAACATCCAAAACATTTTGAGGAAAACGCCACACCAGGGTGTCTCTTTTATAAAATTTTGCTTGGATTTAAGCTTGAAAATACGCGGACGCAAAAAAGTGGATGCAAAAGTCATGTGCAGATTCAAAATGGAATTATTTTTTCAGAGTCGGGGCAGTACCCAATGAAGTTTAGAGCGCTGCAAAGCAACAACATACAATTGATGATTCATGGATAAGGGTAGGGGAGGGGAGGAGAACTAAGTATTGACAGGAATAAGGAAATGACACACAAACTATAATCAATGGATACCCTGTGAAACATTGAATGTCTCTAAGCAATGAAATGTCTACGAGTGTTGTCCCACATGCAGTGAGATGATATCACCTGCGCAGCAGTTCAGAGTGCTACAAGGCACCGTTAAAATTGCTGTGCAGGAATGCCGCTGCGCTACTCAGAGGAAGCATAGTTTGTAGTGCCTGTCCTCTGGGTACTGTGTGTTAGGGAAAAGGCATAAGGTGCCAGTGTCTAAATGGGTAGCCACTATCACCTGAAACATGCAATGATATGATTGCTGTGAAAATTAATAGCATAGGACATATGAAAAACTAAGATTTCGGCTAGTTTCCTCACCAACAGGCCACCACCATGTACAGTATCATCACATCTGCCAAAGCTACTTTGCTTCAAAGTAAATAAATTATAGGTTGGCCCAGGCCACACAGCCACATTTGCCAGTCTCTTCTCAACATACAAGAAGACTTGAATAAGTTAATGGAATGTTACTGCTTACAGATAGCAGCTTCATTCTTGCTATGTACCATTATTGCAGTATGAGTTCAGTACATTTCTCCAGTTATGTTAGGAAAACAGAACACTGCTGCAAATTGCCTTTTTATGTTGGCAATTTTTTATCTTGGCAAAAACAGGAAAGGTTTTTATATATACAGTTCACTACTCTGTACAAAAAGTGAATGTAGCACCTCGTCAGTTAGTTAGTGGCTTCATCTATTCCTTAGCACTCACCCGGAGGCTTCTTCAGGATTATATAGGCCTGGTGCTATGATGCAGGAAGTACTCCTCCACATTCTTCACAGGGGCCTCTACATTGGCTGGTGAGCAATCCAGAATCCTAACTGGTGCACCCAGCAGAGGCTCCCTTCACACAGTCAGTTCCCAGGGGAGACCTGCTGGCTTTATGTGGAACAGGCTCTCTACATGGGAAGCTGGCCATAAAACTGTAAGTCCCAAAATACAATAGCAAATGCCCTTAGAGGGAATGGGTCACTTTAAACCTCAGGCAGATGAGGAATCTTTATAAAAATAAGCAATTTATTTTCACAAACCTATGTAATTCCAAAATTCTTACAAAAACTCAAAAGGTAAAAAGGATATGCCTAAAGAGAAATCCAAAAAGCAAAGCAAAGTCCCAATACAGAATGGAAAGAGAGTGGCCAAGAACAGACCAGAAGTTAGAAATCCAGAGAAATTAATCTATAAATACATAATGCAAAGTTAACTAACTTACTGACTGATTTACTCACTCACTCATCAACAGAACCAACTTCCCCCCCATTCACCTATGCTTTCTGTGAAACCCACTTTTCATATTCTATTCTATTGCTCTTCCAGTCCTGCACAGTCACTATGTCAGGGGTCACCAGTACCCACAGAGCTTAATGTAGATCTGCCATTTCCTCTGCTTTCATGATCCTCTCACAGATTAGACCTTCACCACAACAAAGGGAACAAATATTGTATTAGACTCAAAACACACATAAATATATAAATACAGTTAGGTCCATAAATATTTGGACAGAGACAACTTTTTTCTAATTTTTGTTCTGTACATTACCACAATGAATTTTAAATGAAACAACTCAGATGCAGTTGAAGTGCAGACTTTCAGCTTTAATTCAGTGGGGTGAACAAAACAATTGCATAAAAATGTGAGGCAACTAAAGCATTTTTTTAACACAATCCCTTCATTTCAGGGGCTCAAAAGTGATTGGACAATTGACTAAAAGGCTATTTCATGGGTAGGTGTGGGCAAGTCCATCATTATGTCATTATCAATTAATCAGATAAAAGGCCTGGAGTTGATTTGAGGTGTGGTGCTTACATGTGGAAGATTTTGCTGTAAATAGACAACATGTGGTCAAAGGAGCTCTCCATGCAGGTGAAAGAAGCCATCCTTAAGCTGCGAAAACAGAAAAAACCCATCCGAGAAATTGCTACAATATTACGAGTGGCAAAATCTACAGTTTGGTACATCCTGAGAAAGAAAGCAAGCACTGGTGAACTCAGCAACGCAAAAAGACCTGGACGTCCACGGAAGACAACAGTGGTGGATGATCACAGAATAATTTCCATGGTGAGGGGAAACCCCTTCACAACAGCCAACCAAGTGAACAACACTCTCCAGGGGGTAGGCATATTGATATTCAAGTCTACCATAAAGAGAAGACTGCATGAAAGTAAATACAGAGGGTGCACTGCAAGGTGCAAGCCACTCATAAGCCTCAAGAATAGAAAGGCTAGATTGGACTTTGCTAAAGAACATCTAAAAAAGCCAGCACAGTTCTGGAAAAACATTCTTTGAACAGATGAAACCAAGATCAACCTCTACCAGAATGATGGCAAAAAAAAAGTATGGAGAAGGTGTGGAACAATTCATTATCCAAAGCATACCACATCATCTGTAAAACACAGTGGAGGCAGTGTGATGGCTTGGGCGTGCATGGCTGCCAGTGGCACTGGGACACTAGTGTTTATTGATGATGTGACACAGGACAGAAGCAGCCGAATGAATTCTGAGGTGTTCAGAGACATACTGTCTGCTCAAATCCAGCTAAATGCACCCAAAACATACAGCCAAAGCAACCCAGGAGTTTATTAAAGCAAAGAAGTGGAAAATTCTTGAATGGCCAAGTCAGTCACCTGATCTTAACCCAATTGAGCATGCATTTCACTTGTTGAAGACTAAACTTCAGACAAAAAGGCCCACAAATAAACAGCATCTGAAAGCCGCTGCAGTAAAGGCCTGGCAGAGCATTAAAAAGGAGGAAACCCAGCATCTGGTGATGTCCATGAGTTTAAGACTTCAGGCTGTCATTGCCAGCAAAGGGTTTTCAACCAAGTATTAGAAATGAACATTTTATTTCCAGTTATTTAATTTGTCCAGTTACTTTTGAGCCCCTGAAATGAAGGGATTGTGTTAAAAAATGCTTTAGTTGCCTCACATTTTTATGCAATCGTTTTGTTCACTCCACTGAATTAAAGCTGAAAGTTTGCACTTCAACTGCATCTGAGTTGTTTCATTTAAAATTATTGTGGTAATGTACAGAACCAAAATTAGAAAAAAGTTGTCTCTGTCCAAATATTTATGGACCTAACTGTATATATAATAAATATAAGACAGATAATTTAAATCAAACAGAAAAGACATACAAAAGAAGCATAGACAGAAAACTAAAAACAAACTGGTTATTATATAACCCCTGGGGGGGTGGTCCTGTAGTTGCAGCGTCATAAAAAGAATAAAGTACATAAGGGAATACCAATGCACTTTTATGATGGAGGGATACATTTGAAAGCAAAGTTTCAAAAATGATAATCATAAAAATGAAGTATAAGTTCTTGCACAAACTGTTTTTATTGAGACCTAACTAACTCTAACCAGCCCTGTGGTGGGCTGGCGCCCTGCCCGGGGTTTGTTTCCTGCCTTGCGCCCTGTGTTGGCTGGGATTGGCTTCAGTAGACCCCCATGACCCTGCAGTTAGGATATAGCGGGTTGGATAATGGATGGATGGATGGATGGATGGATAACTCTAACCATAGCCTGTGAATCTAAAAGCTGAGACATAGAGTATAGCATGCTACATTCTTATACAGGTGGGACATGTTGACATAGGACATCATTTGCAGCCACTAAACAGTGACAATTAAAAATGCAAAATTGTGTGTCCTAAACACCCACAAAATCAAATTTGAAACCAAAGAAGTAATTAGTACATAATTACATTATACAATAATAAAAGATAATAAATAAAATCATATGCAAAACACAAACAAAATGTACAAAATAATATTGACAAGGCAATAAAAACTATATACAAAAAGCTGAACCAGGATTGAACGCTATATAGCATAACACTAGGAAAGATGCACAACATAACATAATGAACAGTGCAGCAGTGGCTGTAGGTTTTTGCTCCAAACCAGTTGCTTAATTAGAAAACAATTGTTGCCAATAATTTAATTTCATGGCTTGTTAGTGCTTTAACTTTGCTGTGTCAGGTCATTCTCATATCCTAGATTTTTTCCTTTCTAAGGATATCATCCAAATAATTTGCAGTCTAAAACCGGATGAGTAATTCTCAGTCATTCATCTTTTTTGTCTTCACTTTCCTTCCAAGTGTTTAATTTAACCAAATAGTGCACAATACATACACACAGGTGTAAATGGAAACAAGCTAAATGGAGAACTGCTGGTTTCTTTTGTCATTTGCATCTTATTGCTAATAAGGAGCAATTAAAAACTGAGTATGCAGCTGTTTAAGACTAAAATAAGCAATAAGGGTTCAAAATCTTAACGAGTGAGACCACTAAAATGAAGCAGAAGTGTTACTTGAGCAATACATGCTTCTTATTAAGCAATTGAGTTGGAACAAAAACCCACAGCCACTGCGACCCTCCAGGAACGACTTTGTCCATCCCTGTTTTAAACTGTCCAGGGTGATTTTAAAATATTGCAATGGAAATTCATACTACAATATCTTACTCTTCCATCCATTAAGTTGAGATGGAGTTACCTATAGAAACATCACTGGTTACGAGTTGTTTTTATTGTCATGTGACTGCCTAATAATTTATTGTCCTAACTAGCTAATTGGTACAGTCCATTGGTGCTGATCAGCTCAAATGAGAACTTTCTGATGTTGGCCAAAATTCTGTTTAGGTATGGATGGTTTTATTAATTCAATTCAGATTTGGATAGTCTGTTCAAAGTGGTGCAAACTTCACTTTTATGAACTACCTTGTGCAGACCTTGTGCAGACCACTGAGAACGTCAGTGCACTTTTTTGAAAGGCGGGTACATTTGAAAGCAAAGTTCCAAACATTGACACGTTATGTTTGCTGCCAAGTTGGAGCCTACTACACTGTGCTGAAACCCTTTATGTTAAGATGTGTTGTGGCTTTTTACTGCAGCTTTTTACACTGTGTTGAAGTGACATTCCCTGTGGCATTGCAATTCTCACACTACCTGGACAGGTAAGATAGATAAAGAATGGATTTATTTTCCTTTAATGCAGTTCACTCACAAAAAAAAACAAAAAAAAACTGCCCTGTAATGGATTTGCAACTTCTCCAGGGCTAGTTCCTGCTTTGCACCTGATACCTTATAGTTTTTGTAAAGGTGATCAGACAATTGATGGGCGGATAAATGAATAAGGCAAATGGTCTTACAGTTGCACTTTAGATTATGAGACTTCTTCTTTCAGTTAAATCTGTAACTGATATTTAGGCAGTCCCTTGGAGCTGAGGTTTCATAAATGATTGACTGAATCTTATTTTGTCTCCATTCCATCTTAAGAACATTTTTTACTCCTCATTCCACACTTGTATTCCTGTGTCAGTGCCTTTGAAATCTTAATAAATCATTTATTTTCTGATCATCTCTATTGATTTTTATTTTTTGCAAGAGAAACAGAACTCTGTAAGTTAGGCTAGTTTTAGTCTTCACAACTGTTGCAACATTTTTGGGCCAATAGGTGAAAGCTTTTGAGACTTCAAAGATTTACTTCACTCTTCAGAGCAAAAAGACAGAAATGTCAGTATCAAAAGTACTGATACTCAGAATTAGAAAATGAGTGACCTTCACCCAAGGTTTAACTGATGCAACTTCCACTAGCTCTGGGATCCTGTGTTTTAAGACCATCTGTATGAAATTTTCACATTCCTCCAGCGAATCCATACTGGATGTATCACCTCTGCTGTGTAATGAAGCAATTTTAGTTGTATTGGTAAAAAGAAAATTTACTTTTCTTTACATATAAGGCAGGAATTAAAACTGGATAAGACCCACATTCATAATATGGCACACTCAATCATGGGCAACACAGAGTCACCAATTAGCATAGCCTCATGGGCAGAATGGTTATACTACACAAGTACAGTGAAATGGGCTAGATTTGAACCCAGCAACACTGACTTCTAAACCACCAGTTCTCCAAAATGCAAACAAAAAAGTTTCATTGTAGGTTCATATGTATGTCTAAAAGATGAAGTACTTCATTATATTTATTTAATATATTGTAGCATCCCAGCTGTGGTGAAGCCTAGTGGCTGAGGGACTGTTGAGTCTAACAGGGAAGGTGGAGAGTGGCATGGAGGAGTGCCCTCAGGGAAATGATTGACATTAGAAGGAAGTAAAAGGGTGGTTCCCTGAACAGAGGAGTTGGAAATGTAAGAGTAAACTGTTGTGGAAAGCCAGCCCCCGGACACAGACAGAAAGACACCAGGATATCCAAAACACACACGTTTATTATTCTCTAAGCACCACAATGGCTTATCACCAACAGATGTCTCTTGTCTTTCTTTCTCCTTCTCCTTCTTTTTCTCTGACCTCCACTCCTTTCCTCACAAGCTCCATCTCCTTCCTTCCAACTCCAGCCTGTCTACTGGAGGGAGGCGGCCCCTTTTATAATAACCCATATGGGCTCCAGGTGCTCCGTCCGACGACACTTCCTGTTGTGGCGGAAGTGTCAGATGAGCACCCGGAAGCACTCCGGGTGCCCCTGGGATTTCTTCTAGCAGCACTTCCTGGTGTGGCGGAAGTGCTGCCATCCAGGGTTCCATAACCGTCCAGGCACCCCCTGGCGGTGGCCACGTCCTCCCATTGGGATGAGCTTCCCAGTGGTCCCCAAGAAGACCAGAGCAGCTGCCCTCTCGTGGCCCAGGGAAGGTATCGTCCCTCTCATGGACCGTCCAGGCGTCCCAGCTGGGTCGAGTCCCCAGCCATCTGGCACACTGTTCTTGCAATAATTTCTTAGTCCTGTAGTGTCTTTCTTCTGAACCTGTTAAGGGTAGGTTGCTACATTATAGGGTAGGTTGCTACATTATACATTATGTTGATATTTAAACATGTTCATGGGATAATAAGCAAATTTTGGAAAAGTCAATTCAGATTTATTGCTGAAACTTGAACACAAATTGTTTTAAAAAAATTACAGAATCTCATGTGTAAAAGAAATGTAAAAAATGGGGCAGTCAGAAGACTGATTACTATGCCAATTGCTGTGATTAACTTTTCTATTTAACTAAAATAAAACAATTTACTAAATTGTAACTTATATACAAAAATGCTTAAAAGCATTAAAAGGTTTGCCAATGTAATTAAAATGCAAATTGTAACAGCTGTCACAGGCAGTAAATGTTAAATATATATAACCATCATTTCTAATATCAAGCCCAAGTATTCAAGATCAGAGTCATGGGAAGAAGGGTTTGATTTTGGGACAAAGTTCATCCAAGAAATATCAAGTTCAAGGAAGGGTCCAGCCCTGAATGGGATGTCAGTCCTTCACTGGATAAGTTAAGTCTGCTTGGTGATGTTATGAATAAATTGAGAGAAATGGTATCCTAAAGAAATTGGCAAGAGGAAAATTACCAGGAGAAGCAAATAGAAGCAAATGCTATTAGGAAAAGGGAAAATCTGACTCATTAAGCAGAAAGGTGTAAGAACGCAAAGAGAAACAGAGAGAACTATATGTCATATGGTCAGAAACACCAAAACCAAAAGCTGAAATCATAATAAAGAAGCAAAAATTCTCAAACAACCTTTTTTTTTTTATTGAACCCTAACTAACGCTAATCATAGCTTGTGAATATAAGAGCTGGGATGGACGGAATTGCATGCTACCCTTTTATACAGGCGGGATATATTGCCATACATGCCAACATGGAAACCCCATCACTAAAATGGTGATGATTACAAAATTGTGTCATAAAGACAAATACAAACAGCCAAAAAATGAAACAGATTATATCCTAGCATGTCAAAGCACAAATTAATTAGAAATGATTTATACTATCTCATCATTATAATTTTGTGTGATTTCTGCTCCATTTTTGTAAACATTATTTTTTTTCCAATGACACTTTATAAGAGCAATGTCAAACAATAATGCCACAGTTGGTGTACAAGTACTGTATGTAAATGGCTAAGGGCATTGAATGTGTTACTGCTTGCTGCATACACACAAGTAGTTTAAAATGTTTTACACAACTCAAAGCACAAAAAGAAATGAGATATGTGAATGCAAACACTAGTAAATTTAATTTAGCCCAGTTTCCATGTTAACTTATAGCTGTCAGGCTCATCAGCACTGATAGAATGAATGTTGGTTTCTAAAAGCTCTTGTTTGTTTAAATTGTGTGAGCATGCTTTGGGAGGATATGGAGGGTTCTTCACAGAGTTAGTGAGATAATAACTTGAGACATATACTCTACAAGACTTTACTGAAACAGCATTGATTGTTCTGGCACATGAATCTCTGGAGGTGGTTGAGGTGTGAATGTATGTTTGCATGCATTTTTGACTCCAACCCTCTAAGTCCTTCTGTAACCCTCTTGGGCCCATCACATTATCATCCTGTATTTCCCTGTCATTTTCTATTGAAAGTTCTGAAGATTTACAGTCAAGTATCACACTAAATTAGTACTATACCCCCATTTTCTATTCATAAATTGTTATAGTATCACCGGATTGGGGTGACCACATGTTCTTGGTTCATTGTTTGCTGCCAGTTGTCATTTGCAAGTAAAATAAAGTAATAAATTAGTAAATATAAGAACTTTTCACTTACACAAAAGATTTCAACCACATGGTTCTTCCATTCCATCGCACCATTAGCCAGTATATTTTTTACGTTTTTTATTACTTTAGGAAATTGGAAAGCAGAGCATGCACATTGTACCCTGTTATTTGAGGTTAGTGAAATTTTAGAAATTACATACTGTACATTTAGGCAAGGTGAAACACAATTCAGCTCTTTCTCTAACAGACAGTTTTAATGTGTTCACTCAGGAGTCTGTGTATCTGTGTCACTAGAATAAAACAATATGTTTGCCAGGAAGAACTGCCTTAATATGCATTAACTGAAACACAATATATGTTACATGATCTAAGTATGTTTTGTTTGTTTCAGTATTTCAATGATAAATCATTTAAGACAAAGATCTTAATATAAATCATGGCTATGTGTTAAATTTCTCAGATGTAAAATGATTAGAATTGTAACTTCTTCTTCTTCTTCTTTTGGCTGCTCCCATTAGGGGTCGCCAAAATGAATCATCTTTTTCCATATCTTCCTGTCCTCTACATCTTCCTTCATTACACACACCACCTTCATGCCCTCTCTCACCATATTCCTAAACCTTCTCTTAGGCCTTCCTCTTTTACTCATAAATTGCAGTTCAATCCTTTGTCCCCCAACTATCCAACCTGAGCTGACCCTCTAATGTACTCATTTCTAATCCCGTCCATCCTCGTCACACCCAATGCAAATCTTAGCATCTTTAAATCTACCACCTCCAGCTCTGTCTCCTGTTTTTGGGTTTTATGGGTCTCACTACCATCTTGCACACATTCCATTTCACTCTTGCTGGTTCTCATTTGTGACAAATTACTACTGAGAATATTATCCACCCACTCCACTCTGCCTGCACTCTCTTTTTCACCTCTCTTCCACAATCCCCATTACTCTGTACAGTTGATCCCAAGTATTTAAACTCATCCACCTTTGCCAACTCTACTCCCTGCATCCTCACCATTTCTTTAAAAATTACTTGTAATTAGGTTTTAAATAATATTTACAAAAGCCTGTAACTAGTAAGAGGAAAATTACTTCCACTAGCATATTCATATTTAGACATTTAAAGAAAAAATGTTAATATTTCAAATGGACATTATATAAACATGTAATGTATATAATTTGTTATATATAATATATTTCTCTCCTGATTTTGGGAATAAGCTATTTTTATATTTATAGCCAGGATGAAGAAAGCAAAGGATCATGCTACTGTATGTAGGTTATGCTTTGGATCCCTAGAAATTTAACTGGATGGAGTTTTTATTTTCCTCTCCTCCCTAGGCATCTCACTAAAGCGTCACACTTACAGTTATAACCATATGTATTTATTTATATTTTGGTATTTGTTGTACTTTATTAATCCACAAGTGGAAATTGTCTTAAATACAGTAAGTTTCAATTTGTAATTGTAGTGTTTTCTTTAACTACTAGTAACACACTTTGAGCTACACATTTGGTGGAAAAATGTGCTATATTTTAATTAGGGCATGGAAAGATGGAGGTAGTGCACTTCTAGACTTTGAGCAATAACATGCATTATTTGTTTTTTGCCCAGTTTGGCAAAGGGTAAATGTTCTTAATTCTTTAACATCCTAGTACATGCTAAGAGCAATTGCTGTTTTACCATATATGCTCTTTTCTCTTCTGTTTTACTACTTCAGATTTAACTCTGCACTTTCAATGTAATGTGGTACAACATAATTGTTCTCACTGAACATACATTACTCTTAAAATCAAAGATCTTAGTGGGATTGCTCATCACCCTTATTACATGCTTTGTCAAGGTAATTTTTATTCATATTTTTTGAGTATCCCCTAAAATAAATGATTTTTGAAAGCTGAATGTTTAAATTATAGACACATTTTTAGAAGTAAATATTGCTCCATCTCTCCAGTAGTGCCTATTATATTTTTCCACTGTAGAGTTGTCTTGCTCTCAAAGAAAATACTTTAGCCATAATTATGGTTAAGTTAATCATGATATCAAAATGAAAATAGACTGAATTTTTGTTTTCAATATTGTTCTGATGAAGATTGTTTCAGAATTTGCTACAAATAGAATGATCAGCTTCAGTGATTAATGGTTCTATTCAAGGGACAATTGCATTCTGGTACTGTGCTCTCAGTGGGATCAATTAAATAATTCAGGTGCAATTAATATATTCCTTAATAGTCAAGAAGTCAAGAACACTTGCTCCTCTTACTCTTGTTCTGTGTGTGGTGGTCATAGGTATGAAGGTGCACATCATGTCCATGACTTACACTCAGCTGTTTTAAACTCACGCCTAGATTCTTCATGTACTTTGGATATGGGTTACTTGTAGGAGGTGTGGTTTATTTCTGTGAGTATAGTTACTGTTCCTATATACAGGTCACAGTTTTTGAAAATAATGATTAGAAAATGTGCAGTAATAAAAGCAACATGGTATGTAAACTGCAAAAGTGCGCTGTACTATGTATAATTTATCAAAATTGTATATAGATAGTATATATACTGTATATATACTAAATATATATATATATATATGTATATACTGTATATACACATTGTGTATATACTGGGGTGGGCAAAAGTAGATTAACAGTAGTGGGTACGCGAAACACTGAGTTTATTCTTGTATAATTATTTATTTATTAATTGTTGTATTATTTATTTGTATTATTTGTCTTCTCATTTGTGTTCCTCTTCTTCTTATTATTAAAGTGTGCTTGAGTGTATCAAGTAGACTACAAGAATGAGTAAATAATAAAGGCCATTGTGACATTCTTTTGAGGTAATAAAATCAATAAATCTATTGAAGTAATAAAGCAATTGTAATAATTATAACCTGCATGTCTTTTTCCATACGAACAACTGTAAACCTACTTTTGTCCACCCTGTACATATATATATATATATATATAATACTGTAACATAAATGCTATATTAAAGTAAAAAAAGTAAAAATAAATACTACATTAAAGTAAAAATCTGATGCTAAGCACGCTGCAGCACCTTGAATCCTGTTCTTTATAATTTTTAAGTCTTTATTTTTTTCCTTATTAATATAGAATGTTAAAATTTAATTTATTTCATTATTAAAATAATAACAAATAAATACAAAAAAGAGAAAATGTACTATACAAATAAATGCTATTGTTGCAGTCCATACAAAATTATTTTATTGTTGCTACTCACAAACGTTCCGAAGAAGATCAACAGTGAAGTCAAAATATCTTTTTTGAGTTACAAATAGGTACAACAGATATTTCAAATTGTGCACAGCAGTCGATTATAATGAGTTACTTGGGTATTGTTAGCCTAATTCATGCATGTTTTATTGACTTATCTGATGCATCAGGAGGGATAGATGCAAAAACTCTGGTAAGCTGATAATATTATAAAAGTACTTATTCATATTAAGCAGTAAAGTATAGCTGCAGATGAGGTTTGGTGCCTCTTATTGTACATTTTCATTCCAATGACATCAAAGCACAAGGCTTGGACATAAACAAAGTAGTAGGTGGTAATAGAAATAATGCACTTCAGAAATTTTGTCAAGGTTACTGTTATTATCCTTTACTGTCTCTATTGTACACAGAATATGGAGCACAGTCATTTAAAGAAAGACACAATTAGCTGAAACAGAGATGAACAGTAAAAATATCATCTTTTACACTCATTGCTAATGCAGTGGATTATGTTTTACCATGTATTCTGTATTTTATTGGGTTTTTTTTTTTTTTGCTCTTCACATGCCCCACAAGCTACAGTATCTACTTTGCCCATATTGTGCCCAAGCAAGAAAATGGAAACCTACTTTATACATTATCTTAAGCAAAGCTTAATGATCACTGCCAATACCCCAGAAACCTCTGAGGGCCACATTCATGTCAGTCATTATAAACTAAACCTTATATACAAAACAAAACAAAACAAAAATGAAAAAGACTCAGACCATAAGATATGAGATGTTGCTGTTTTACAATGGTGCGATCATCTTAATATTTACTGTATTTATTTCCAAAATGAGTATTAATGATTACATTAATATGTGTGTAATGCTCTTTAAGAAAGTGGCTATAATTAAACTCTGCAGTCTACACCAACACATATCAACCTATAAAGAGACCTATAAACATCCAACACATAATATGCATGTAGGTCAGCATTTGTCAGGCAATGAAGATGGGTGCTTAAAGCACTAAAATTTAAACCACAAAGATGCAGGTTAAGCATTCTGCTCTAGTGTGGCAAAATTGGTCAAAATATAATAAGCAATTTTACAAAATCTCTATTTTCATAAAGGGTAGTAGAATTGTACTCAATATACAGTACAAAGTCACCATGTAACAATAAAGGTTGTCACTTATTCACTCACTTCCTCTTTTGTCTGAATTGAGTTTAGAGTAAATTCTGAAAACTATTTACTTTTCACATTAAACATTCTTTATCAATTGTTTATTGTGTGCTTCGTGTTTTAATAAAAAATCTTTTCATACTTAGATACTGTAAATATTTTACAAAAAATGAAAAAATATTACAAAAAATACTGACATTTTAAAAAAGTTTAATCAAAATGTGAATCTTATGAGTTACTATTCTCTTGTAGTTACTGCTGCTGAACAAAAACTGCAGAGTTCTGGGTTTGAATAGTTGCTTGGGCACTATCTGTGTAGAGTTTGCACATTTTCCGCATGTCTGTGTTAGTTTTCTCCCAAAGCCCTGGTTTTCATCTCACCTTACAAAATGTGCATCTTCAGTTAATTGCCAAATCTAAATTAATCATTTGTAGGAATAACATGAGTATTCCCTATAATGGACTAGCATCTTGTCCAGGTTAGTTTCCTTTCTTGTGCCTAATGATACTCCTTGTGATCCTTAATCCTCCTTGTGATTTTAACAAATAATAAATTAAGAACTCTCTAAAATAATGATGTTTTATACATTGTACAAATTACTACAATGGAATTTACTTCTATTTATCATGAAATTCTGCAATGTAACCTGCATCAGAAAAAACAGCTGTAGAAAATAAGATTAAATATTTACTTTATCTTATTGCCAAGGCAATGTCCGCTATGTGCATTTTGGGTTGCTAAAGTTAATACAAATAAAAAATACAGACATAAAACATACAGACAACAGTAACCAACATTACCAAATAGCTGCCAAACCATTAATTTAACAAAATCACACTTTAAAAATACTCATTAAATTATAATAGAAGAGTCTTAACATCAATATATTAAGTTCATGCATCTCACAGCTGCTGGTTACGTAATTTAATAAAATCTGGTAGTCCTGGTCTTGATTCAGCTACCCTGTTTACCTGGCGAACAGAAAAAGAACATAAGGTGGGTAAGGTGCAAAGGTGTAAGGGTAAAATGGGTAAGGTGTCAAGGGTCATAGAATACCTTAATGGCTTTATGTTTCAATCTGGAAGAGTAGAGCTAGCTCACAATAGGCAGGTGGAAACCAATTCTTCTAAAAATGGTATACACCATTCTCTCTACCTACATCCTGTCCTTAACAGATATCATTGCATTAATAAACTGTGATGGAGAAGCTTAAAACAGTCTAAATGCTGGAACTGCCTAAAATACTCATTCTTGTAAAGCTCTGTTTTTGTGCCCATTTAAATTACAGGTACTTATGAACACTTTGAAATTTTTTTTTTTTTTTATGTGGCTTCTGTCTCACCGGTATGAGAAAACCCGTACATATGATATACCATTCGACTCATCTTCATGTCTAGTTATGCAAGATGTTCAGCTTTTTGGATTCCCCCTTACATTTAGCCCTCTAGAATTAAAAAAACTCTAATTTTGGGACATTTTTTAAATATATTTTGTGCAGGAAATTACTCCCTTATGACAAAGAGTAAAGCAAGAGTTGTCTTCAGCAAAAATGATCAGAGAGACTTGAAGTACTGCATATTTCATCAACCAACTTCAAGGGTTCACTACCTAATGGGATATGAGGGATCAAAGTTACTCCTTTTCAATAAAACTTAAACAAATATGGATCTATAATATGTGGTGTGATGATCACAAATAATTTTTAATATTTGATTCTTTACCTGTGGTCATAGCCCCCCTAAGAGCCACTCCCAGAAAGTTAAAAAAGACAAACTTCAAACATAATCGTGTGGGGTATCGTTTTAGACAATTTCAAGGTCAGTGTCAATGTCAATGTCAATTTATTTATAGAGCTCATTTAAAACAACATCAGTAATGCTGTAGCCAAAGTGCTTCATATTAAAACATACAATAAACATAAATAAAAAATAGAATAAAATACAAAAAAAACACAATATAACCAGTAGTAAATTGAAAGACACAAATGATCAAGTGGAGGGAAACATCAGTATCACTGAAGGTCACAGAAAGTTAGAGAAGAGAAATGCCTCTTCAATCTAGTTTTAAACAGTTCAATTGAAGGTGACTCCTTAATGTAATTATGTAAAGAATTCCACAGATGAGATGCAGAAGCTGAAAAAGCCCTGTCCTTTTTAGTTTTTCACTTAGTAATTATGAATATATTATTTGTGATTTTTGATCCTTTACAAGGGATCTACTCCTCTATTGACCTTTTTCAGAGGATGAAAAATTACAAATTTCTATTACAATTTAGAACATTTAGACTTTAAAATTCAAACTGAATTATGCATTTTAATATTTCAAATATCTGGTGCAACCAATCTTGTTTATTATGTACTTCTACCTCATGAAGTAAATTATTATATTTCTTATGAACACCCTGGGGGTGGCTTATGCTAATTTAGACTGTTCTTTGTAATCAGTTTTTTATTAATAAAATAAAAAAGGAGTACAGTAAATGGAAACCAAGAACAATTGATGTTTTGAGCTAAGTAAGAACAAAAATAAAAACAACCCCTCCCCCACTGGTCCACCCAGGCAACCCCACCTGAGATGGCTAACTAAACAGAAACAGACTAAAATAGTCAACAGGTAAACTCTTACACAAACCCATACTCCACACAGGAGCAGATAGAAAAGTATAGGAAAAAAGAATGTGAAAAGATGAACAGGAGAAGCTACCTCACAGATCATATCACAACCAGATCTTTACTAACTGAACAGCATGAAGCCAGATATGGATAGTAGAGCTGGTAGAGCTGTTGATCTATGAAAAGTTCAAGAAAAGTAAGATTGTGATATGAAGACTTCAAGATTGCATGAGAGACAAAGGCAGGGATTTCCAGTGAGAGGCAAAATCAAATTAGCTGCAATGGTATTTTGCTTATCCAGTTCAGGGTTGTTGGAGAGATAGAACATCGACCAGATGGTGAGAAGTCACCCTGGATGGTGCACCAGTCTGCTCCAGGACACAATCAGTCTATTTTAAACAAATTAGCCAACAAACCTACTGTGTCAAATGCAAATAATAATTTACAGGCAAAAAGGTTCTTATCTGTTATTATCTGTTTTTGAGTTAACAATTAAAACACAGACTTGAAGCCTGGGGAAAGCAGCACACCAGCCTTTACTTGTAGCTTTGTAGAAATATTGCCCTATTCTCCACACAGTTGATAAAATGAAGCTGGTATTTAGAAGTAAAAACTATTGTATTGCATCTTCACTGAATTACCCTCCTTGCTTTGGATAGGAAATCTCCAAAGGTAACCCTACCACCTAAACCAAAATTGAATACTGACAGACCGCCACCGCTTTGTGTGATGCATTTAGAGGTTGTCCCCATTACTTTTTTTTACAAGTTATGCATGCTAAGGTTTACTCAGTAAACATTCTCATGAAATATGCGTAATCTTTTGAAATTTCCTTGTAAATAATTGGCAAATGAATAGCAATGCCAAGACATAAATTAACCTGCATAAGCCTAGAGAGACTGTCTGTTTATCATTGGATATTTTGAAGGCATTGGATATTTTGAAGGCATTATAACATTACTAGCTGTATAAACAAGAAGACTGGATCTGAAACTGGACACAAGATAAGTGGAGATATTTGAGATCTAGTCTTAACAGTTAAAAATGAATAATTTACACAAGCCTAAATTTCAAAGAACTAAGGCAAGTGATCTTTGAGAAACAAATACCAAGATCAAGAATCTCAGCCAGCAAAAGGCTGCAGGTGTGTTCTATTCACGTAAATGATCTGAATACCAATGGTGTCTCTTGTTAAGAAATCACATGACTAAGTAGTTCAGAAGTTAAAATCGTCAACGAGAAGGTCTTCTGGGTAATCTTCTGTACTTGTCCAACATAGATCTTGCCATGGTCCTAATGTCAATGTCAGACAATTATGACAGTACTAAGCCTTTCATGAAGAATGTAAGGTTGAAAATTAAATTCTCCTATATAGACCTTGTTTTAGTATATATTTTCCAATCTTAACTACTAAAAACATTGGTGTACAAAATACAATCAAGAGCTCAATAGGAAATTAATTTTTATGTTACTCTGAAAAAGTCATCTGTATAACATAAAGTCAATTCAACAGCATTTTCAGATGATAACACAAATGAATGACTATGTAAAAGAGATGAGTTTTCAAAAGGAAAACATTCTATAAAATGGAAGCATGCTAAAAATGTTGCTTTAACCATACTTTTATTATATAGCAATGTTCTATTCAGTTTCACAATCAATAGGGCTACTTCAAAAGCTGTGCGTTCAGAATATACTAAAATATTTCTACAGTTTAGTTATCAGTTTCATAGTTTCCACATTTGCCTTATCAAAGGAAAAGTCTGCAACGAAATACCTGACCCAAAAGCCTATATTTCATCGGTTTAAATGTTATCTAAAAGGCAAATTATTTTATTTAGGTGTGTATAAGCTAAACAAAGAAAAACTATTTGAAGTAAATGGTTAATGCAGGATAATACTGACAGCAATTAGAACTTCTATATTGAACTAAATAAAATAGATTAGCAAGAGTAATCCAGATGGTTGATGCAGTGTAATTTATTTGCAAGGATTCACAGCAACAATGCACTAAAGGCAATAATATCTACCTGAGATTAAATTTCATTTGTGTGACTAATACAACTTCAGACTATGATGCAGTTTCCCCACATAGCTATACATGGCATGATGAATGGGAGGGAAAACTCAAATTTCATTAACACTAATTTCCAATATAGTATATCAGTGCTGTTTCAGATATTGCCATATGTACCAATAGAAACAATTATGAGGTTTTCAAAACAACTTCAGCAGGGTTTAATAAACAGAAAAAAAAACTTTTAACAGTGGCTTTAACATAACAATATTTGACTGAGGAATTTGCTCAGCATAATCACTTCTTTTGGAGATGCAAGAATAAATACTATGTAAAAGGCTGTCTTAAAAGAATATCCATAACTTAGGGAATTAAATTTTCAGTAACATCAGAGTAGACATATTTGTTGTGTCACAGAAGATGTGTAAATGTTTTAAGTTCTGCTTGCTTGGATAAATATTATGTATTATGCTTTTTTTTTTTAGTTTTCTTTGTTTAAAGTCCTACTGTATACATCAAACATAGCATTTTATCATTTAGTCTATAATTATGTATTTTTACCTTACTATAAAAAGTATTAAATTATTTCTTTAAAAATGAAATAAATATCCAACTTGTTTTGGAGTCTATTAATTTTTACATGACCAAAACACAAGGTTGTATTATTCATTATGTATTACAGTTTGAAGTCTGTGTTCACTACTCATATTTAATAACTTCCATTTAATGGCTATACTGCACTGTCACATACCTTCTTTCTTTGTCTTCTGATGCTCAGTGTGTTTTTCTTTTTTTTAACTTCTGTCCATAATACTATTTGCTGTACATGAAATAATATGCTTTAATTGCTGTTAATCTTTTGCTTTTTCATGTTTCTTTATTCAATCTTTCCTCATACTACTTTGTCTCCATTGCTATGTTGTATCATAACTACCTTCCATTTCAATCTGTCTCTGCATTATATCGTCTTTCATTACCTATATTTTCTAAATGTCACCTTTCCTAGCTATGATATTGTGCCTTTCATAACTGCATTTATTATAAAGTACATCAGCATCAGCATTTGAATGAATTTTTAAATTCCTAATGCTGGATAGTGTTGTAAACTGTATTATGAGATTTTCAGATAAGGAAGACAGAAATCTCATAATCCAAAATTTCTTTGCTACACCTTTTAAATTTCTTTTCATACATATACATTTTATATATTAAAGCAATTTATTTGAAGTTCACCATTGTGTTTTTCTGCTCCTTATATTCTTTTCCTATCATCCTATACATTATGTTCATTCTGATGCTGGTTATGTTCCTAAAATATTTTTGCATTTTTCTTTAAACATTTCCCATACTTCCTGCATTAGCCAACATCTCCATGAAACAATTATTACTAATTCGACATTTTAACAACCTTGGAATCTGTGTTCTTTATATTTGACATAATTGCTAATTGAATTGGTATTACAGTATTAAAGTTACAGTGTCTTTAAGTTCATTCTCTGCACTTTATTTTCTTTTCTGATCTTGCAACTATATTAAAAGGCATTAATACACTTGATATTTGAAAAGTATATAATATCTAATACTTTTAATTAACTTAAGACAAACAACAAAAGTTATACAATACATGTTAATAACTACCATAAACAAATCAGGTGGTCTTACTTCCTAAAAGTGATGAGTAGAGGTGCATAAGAAAGTGTAAAGACACAAACGTGGAGGACACATTTATGTTGCAAATGATGCACTACATTATACAGTATGACACCATGGTTCAATTATTTATAATCTTCTATTATATCATTGTCCCTTCAGTACTAATTAGCAGGTAGCATGAACAGCAGTATCTTATATATAGACAGAGTATATTCTATAAATAGTTATTTCTACTACATACTGTATGTACTGTACTCTTCAATCATTTTAGGTATGTAAACTTAGAAGAAAGAAGGAATCTTTGGTAGACTGAAAATAATTACAAAGGAAAGTGACATAGCATCACTAAAAACACTGGTCAATAAGCATTTTGCTACTGGAATTCTTTCATCTGTACTTTAACAAATTTCACTTGCTGACTCCAAATCTGAAAACCGTTTTCATCCAGCATGTCCCATTTTTTAGTTACGATGTTCCAGGTCTTGGACAACTAGGGTGACTGGACAGTAAAAGCGATTTGTTTCAGAATTTAAGAAATAAGTTTGGTCTCGAGAAAAGTGAAGCCAAAATTAAGGAAGGTGTATTTGTTGGCCCTGAAATATGTGAACTGATGCTTGACAATGAGTTCAAAAGGAAACTGAAGCCAACTGAATCAGCACCCTCATTCGTGCAGGTTGTCCAGACAGTCACAGAGCAGAGAATTATGCTAAGCTTGTGGAGAATATGTTGAAAGTATATTAGCTTACGGGAGCCAGAATGTCACTGAAGATGCATTTTTTACATTCTCATCTCAACTTTTTTCCACCAAATCTAAGCAACGTCAAAGATGAGCAGAGGGAAAGATTTTATCAAGATATAAAGGTGATGGAAAACTGATATCGGGAAAAATTCACTCCGAGCATGATGGGTGAGTACTGTTGGTTCTTGCAAAGAGAGACGGATGTCACTTTTATATTGAGGTAAATTGACCTAAATATACTTTAACCTGTCTCTGGTATTGTCTTCTGGTTTGTTTTCAGAATAAACACATCAAAACAATTTTGGTGGGACATAGTCCAATCTCCAGATATCATGTCGATATATTATATTGATATTCAAAAGTGTCAAAATGTCAATGATGTGTATTTCAAAAACCTGACATGCTAACTTAATTCCGATTTCATATATGAAATCAGTGTTAAAAACTTAATAAAGAGCTGCTCTGAAGATCCCAGAAGCAAACAAAAAATATTTTTTGTAGACCAGTGAAAACTGTTTTTAGGAAACAAGCTGGATATGACCATAAGCCATGCTTAGTTGATGGACTGAAATACTACCAACCTGCCCGAGACATTGTGAATACTCAAACGTGGAATTAATGCCTTCAGATTTGGTTAAAGAAAAAAGAAAAGAAGGCAAATACATCTATAGTTTACAACAATCGGGAGAGATATTTTCAATACATGGTTACTGAAAATCTGTTATGACTGATTTAAAAGTGCTAAAACACAAAACAGTAAAATGTGACTGCTTTGGGAGAGTGTACTATGTTAAGAAACAGTTTTATGTTTGAGATATAACTGCTAGTAGGCTTGGGTTATACTTGAAAAAGTAACAGATACTGCCAGTTCCCATGACATAGCCAAAACATATTTGAGAACTTCACCCAAAAACTTTTCTCATCAGCTCATTATTTTTCTTTGGAAAAAGTATTGATACTGTATTACCAGTTCCCTGGGAAAAGGCAGCATATATTTGAGAATTTCACCTAAGAACTTTTCTTTCTGTTTATGCATGACTGTGCTACCAAACGTGACAAACCCTCTGACATCAGTTATGAGTTGACAAAATAATTAATCTGATTACTAACAATGTTGTGAAAACCTATGGTGAAGTAGTTAAGCCTCTCACTAAAGGGTACAAGAATAACAATTTATCTCTCAACGACAATAACACTAATTATAATAGCTGAATGTGGGCTTGTAGGAAGTCATACATCTATTCTGATTAATGAGGCTGAATGGAGAGCTTGAGAACCTTTCATTTTTATTGTCTCTCAACACCACCTACCTTGTTAAGAAGGCTAAATAGCGCTTTTTAAGAAGGTTTAATAAAGTGAATATGCCGATCTAGCTCTTTATTAACTTCTACAGATACACGGTGGAGAGTATACATACTAGGTGCATCGTGGCCTAGTATGGCAATTACGCTGTTGTAAATCACAGGTCATAGACTGGATGGTTAAATCGGTTCTTATTTACCAGTGGGGTCAATGCCTATCCATAAACAACATTTCTGACAGAAAAGCCTAAACAAAGCTCTTTCCAGAATCTCACACCTTGTACAATTCAGTAGGAAGATGTTTGCCCCTCTACAATCTTGCATGCAATACTGCAAAATTCAATGCTACACCAATAGACTGGCACAATACAAGGAGATTTGCTTGACCAGTGACCAAAAATCTGTTATGTAAGCATGTGCAATACTGATTAATCTATCAATTAAATCTAACTGGGGTTAGCGCTGCCCTCTAACTCTTCTATCTTCTCTCCCGGAGGAACCAAAGAAACCACCCAATAACTTCCAGTTCCAACCCTCAAGTACACGCCTCTTCCTACACATTACTTCCGGTTTCAAGCCTCAAGATCACGACCCTTCATAGCCTCACATCCTGCAGACCCACCTATATATACTACCCTCATTTTGTTTTATGTGAGTTCCATTTTTGAACTCTATCTGTAAAGACGTCATTTCCTTTTTTTTTTACTGTGTGACAGTATATGACAGGGGTGGCAAACTCCAGTCCTGGAGTGCCGCAGTGGCTGCAGGTTTTCATTCTAACCCTTTTCCTAATCAGTGACCAGCTTTCACTGCTAATTAACTTCTTTTTCCCTTCATTTTAATAGGCCTGTTTTTAAGGATTCCGTGCTCTGAATTAATTATTTTCTTCATTAAATGACAGCCAAACAGAAATCAAATGTGAAACAAGTCAACAGTTGACCAGCTAAATTGGGGCTTCAAACTCCAACTAATTTCACTCCAACAAGTTTCTTAATAAGAAGCCAATTCTTGCTGTTAATTAAACTCGTTATTTAATTATATGGCTTGTTGCTGCTCTCATTCTGACACAGCAGACATTTCCATAACTGTTGATTTTCTGCTTTTTTTAAGAACATTGCCAAAATGTTTTGGGGACCTGAGAGATCAACCTTACTGAGACCTTCACCTTTCTTTATTTTCAGATATTGTGTGATGGGCATGGGTGAGCTGGTCATGTGGCACCTTGTTTTGTGTCTCATTATTGCTTGGCAGCTAATTAAAGAAAAAGAAACAACTAAGGGGCCTGAATCAAGTTAATTAAAATTAAGGCAAAAGAAGTTAATTAGCAGCAAAAACTAATGAAGAAGATGGTTAGAATGAAAACCTGCAGCCACTGCGGGACTCCAGGGGCCTCATGTATAAATGGTGCGTACACACAAAAATGTTGCGTAAAAACATTTCCACGTTCAAATCGCAATGTATAAAACCTAAACTTGGCGTAAAGCCACGCACATTTCCATGGTAGCTCATACCTTGTCATACGCAAGATCTCTGTTCGGTTTTGCAGACTTTTACACCGGTTTTGGCACCCAGTGTCAAAGCAGTGCTACTGTTCCTGTGTGGTTATCCTTTCTTTTTTAGATCCACAACCCTGACGCGGCTTTATAAATACACTGAAATTAACCGCATATTGTTTATTAGTTTAATGCATCTGATTGTAATTAACCTGTAACAATATAATGGTCCATAGAATTGTCAAACTATTCCAAATACCATAACTGCTTTAGCGTTGTTACTCTCACTGCACCTCGGATCCCACATCGGATCATCTTTTTCCATATTACTCTCACTGCATCACTCGGAGTATTTATATCACTGTATCTGAGTGTGAATCACAGCTGTACAGCAGCTGATCGGAAAGAGAATTATCGGTATACAGAATCAAGCACACGCTGCTTCAGCCATGCTGTCTATTGAACTGCTCTCATATGACAAACGCAGTTCAGAAACAGTTTCATCCCTAGAACTCTAAATGCATTCAATCAGTCCATCAAGTGCTCCTTGTAGAACTGTTTGTACTTATAAGTACAATTACCTCACTGTAAACTTGCGATACAGTTATAATATTGCACAACCTGAGCCACTTTATAAAGGGCATATTTACATATGATGACGATATCATTTTTAAGATGAAATGCAGCAAAATATGTTTATTATATTATACAGATAAAACTTCAACTTTACTACACAGTGCCGCAGCGCTAGCGACCCGCTGGCGCTCCGTTCACGGATTGTTCCTGCCTCTCGCTGTATTCTTGCTGGTGCTGACGCGACACTGGAAGGATAGATGGATAGAATAATTAAACACGTACTACGAAGATATTTCGATGTTCCTTAAAAGTTTTGAAAAATCGGCATTTTAAGCTTACAGATGGCTTAACGTCTAATACAGAGCTGATTGTGTGGCGATTGGGTATTTGGAGAAAGAAAAGTAAGGACAGGAATTGGAGTTTAGTATGTTTGAAAGAGACAGTACTGCTACAATAAAGTATTTCATCAAAGGTCAAGCAAGGCGCAGCAAGCATCTTGCATGAGACATGAACAATCACTGCGACACTGTGTTCCCATGTTTAATAACATGCTTTAACTCCTATCATCATGAAAATGATATCACGTATACATCTCAGTATTTTAATTTTTCAGAGAGCTATAATATCACGAATGTAATGGATTCTGTGTCCTGTCGGAGGAAGAGAAAGCCCGCAAGCACGTAGTGATTCATACACATAGAGCACATAGAAGATCAAATACAAAACAAAGCATTTAACATGCTACTTTAGTTACGATGGGATTGAGAAACTAGTAAATTAAACGATTTTAAGATGAAGTTTATGATGTTCTACTTTAATGACAAAATAAACTATGTGATTAAAGTGGAAATTTAGAGATTAAAGTTGACATTTCATGCCTTTTTTTTTTCTCTGTACCCTAATAAGCTTTCATATGACAATCAGGCGGTGGGCTACAACTCACCTTTTCACGACGACTTTGATATGTGACAACTTCTTTTTAATTTCGGGCACTGTGTGACTTAGTGAACGTGAGCTTTCAAGTTTCTCCTACACGCTATGTCACTCGATCAACTTCCTTTTGTTGTTTATACCACTGTTTAAACCAACAAATAATACGTTTTTCCTTGCCTCCACTTGGTATTCGCTGAAATTCCTCTATTTTCCCTCTTGCTTTTGCCATTGCCTTCAAGGCTGTTGAAGGCTATTTATATTGATTTGCATATTCAAAGAGGCGTAATTCTGGGAGGAGTTGGGGCAGGGCAGAAGGCGCATGCACGTGCGTTACTTTTCATGCTGACCGGGATTTATGGAGTGGAAGAACATGGAAGTTGGCGAACACACAGATTTATGCATCTGAATTTTTTTGTGCGTAAGCACATTTCCGCTTTTGTGCTTACGTCATGTTATAGTGCGAATTCTACGCACGGCGTTATACATGAGGCCCCAGGACTGGAGTTTGCCACCCCTGGTATATGGGGATTCCCCAAATCTTTATATATATAAATGCTGAAAAAATTAAAGGAACATTTTGAAAATGCATCAGATCTCAATGGAAAAAGAAATCATGCTGGATATCTATACAGATATGGACTGGGTAATGTGTTAGGAACAAAACGATGCTACATTGTTTCATGGAAATGACAATTATCAACCTACAAAGGGCTGAAATCAAAGACACCCCGAAAATCAAAGTGTAAAAATTATGCGGCAGACTAGTCCATTTTGCCAAAATTTCATTGCAGCATCTCAAAATCATACTCAGTAGTTTGTATGGCCCCCACATGCTTGTATGCATGCCTGACAACATCAGGGCATATTCCTAATGAGAGGACGGGTGGTGTCCTGGGGGATCTCCTCCCACATCTGGGCATCACTGAGATCCTGGACAGTCTGAGGTGCAACCTGGCGGCATTGGGTTAACTAAAACATAATGTCCCAGAGGGGTTTTATTGGATTTAGGTCAGGCCAGTCAATGGTATCAATTCCTTCATCCTACAGGAACTGCCTAATGTTATAGGCAGCATAACATTCTCCACTGCTTCTCCAGACCCTTTTACGTCTGTCAGATTTGCTCAGGGTGAACTTGCGCTCATCTGTGAAAAGCACAGGGTGCCAGTGGTGGACCTGCCAATACTGGTATTCTATGGCAAATGCCAATCAAGCTCCACGGTACCGGGCAGTGAGCACCGGGCCTACTAGAGGACGTCAGGCCCTCAAGCCACCCTAATGAACTCTGTTTCTGATTGCTTGGTCAGAGACATTCACACCAGTGGCCTGCTGGAGGTCATTTTGTAGGGCTCTGGCAGTTCTCATCCTGTTCCTCCTTGCCCAAAGGAGCAGATACCGATTCTGCTGGTGGGTTAAGGACCTTCTACTTCCCTGTCCAGCTCTCCTAGAGTAACTGCCTGTCTTCTGGAATCTCCTCCATGCCCTTGAGACTGTGCCTGGAGAAACAGCAAACCTTCAGGCAATGGCACGTATTGATGTGCCATCCTGGAGAAGTTGGACTACTTGTGCTGCCTCTGTTTGGTCCAGGTATCGCCTCATACTTCCGGTAGTGACACTTACCATAGCCAAATGCAAAACTAGTGAAAAAACAGTCAAAAAAGATTAGGAGGGAAAAATGTCAGTGGCCACCACCTGTTAAACCATTCCTGTTTTGGGGGTCGTCTCATTGTTGCCCCTCTAGTGCACCTGTTGTTAATTCCATTAACACCAAAGCAGCTGAAACTGATTAACAACCCCCTCTGCTACTTAACTGACCAGATCAATATCCCAGAGGTTTCAATGACGATGCTATACTCTGATTAAAAAGTGTTACTTTAATTTTTTTGAGCAGTATATATACATACACCTGCGGTGGGTTGGCACCCTGCCCAGGATTGGTTCCTGCCTTGTGCCCTGTGTTGGCTGGGATTGGCTCCAGCAGACCCCCGTGACCCTGTGTTCGGATTCAGCGGGTTGGAAAATGGATGGATGGATGGATGGATGGATATACATACACATACATATATGCACTTTTAAAAAATGTTGACCCTTTAGTTATTGCTGGCTGTTTCACCCATCATCTTTATTACCTCTCTGATAATTACTAGTTTCTCTGATATTATGAGTTGAGAATTTTTTCTTTTTGGTGTTTGATTGGACTTGCTGAGTTGTAACCAATTCAATTCAATTCTTTATTGTCATGTGTACAAGTACAAGTACCATATACAATGAAATGCTTGCTTGCATGTGCCCCCGTAGACAGTGAACACAGACAAAAAAAAAACACACAACAAATAAATGAATATAAATAAGTAAATAAATAAAACCAGAATCCTAGGAATAAATAGTGTCAGTGTCAGAATTATATGTGCAGGTAGCAGTGGAGGTGACACAAGGTTACTGATTGTTCATGAGTCTGATTGCAGTTGGGTAGAAACTGTTCCTGAAGCTGAAGGTGCATGTCTGAATGGACTTTAGTCCACAGCCTCACCTCCGATGTAGATGGGGCTGTGCTCTGATGCCTGTTTGCGGAAATCCACAATCATATCCTTAGTTTTGCTAATGTTGAGGGTGAGGTTGTTTTCCTGACACCATTCTGCCAGGAGTCTGACCTCCTCCCTGTAGGCCGTCTCATCGTCCTCACTGATCAGACATATTACAGTGGTATCATCAGCAAACTTGAGGATAGTGTTAGAGCTGTACTTAGCTACGCAGCCATGGGTGTAGAGAGAGTAAAGCAGGGGGCTCAGCACGCTGCCCTGCGGTGTGCCAGTGTTGATGGTGATGATGAAGGAGGTTTTTCCACCAATATGCACTTGCTGAGGTCTGCCAGTGAGGAAGTCCAGTACACAGTTGCACAGTGAAGAGCTAAGCCCCAGATCCAGGAGTTTAGAGATGAGCTGGGATGGAATGACAGTGTTAAATGCAGAGCTATAGTCCACAAACAGCAGCCTGGCATAACAGTTCTTGTTCTCCATATGAGACAGGGTGGTGTGAAGTGTTATGGAGATGGCATCCTCAGTGGACCTGTTGCAACGGTAGGCAAACTGGAGGGGGTCCAGACTGTCAGGGATGATGTCCTTGATGTGTTCTAGCACCAGCCTCTCAAAGCACTTCATGGCTATGGGAGTAAGTGCTACTGGGCGGTAATCATTAGGGCAATCTACTTTATTTTTCTTTGGGACAGGGATGATCGCTGTGTGCTTGAAGCAGGTGGGGACAGATGAAACTCTCAGAGATGTGTTAACCATAAACACTGTTTCCATGTATGTCATGATTTACTGTGATTTCACAAATATACTTTAATCCCACATTAATAAATTATATGGCTCGTTAAATAATTGCTGTTATAACAGCTGCATTTAAGCAATACACATTTATTGTGTTGGTTCCCCAAAACACCATAGCCTCATCCACCACTGCTGTCATTTCTGTTGAATAACTGAAGTGAAATGTAGCCTTTAATATAAGCAGTGTCAAACCAAACCAACATGCAAAATTCATATCATCAGTAAAACTGTTTTAGTGTTAGTATGGTTTTGGTCTTACATCCCACCCTTACATACCAATTACTCGATGGAACTTTTCAAATGCCTTAAATTCTACATTTTAAGTTGTATGAACGGCCAATTTGGAGTAATATATTTTTACCCCCTCTTCTTCCCATTACAAACAATCATACTTCCTGATTAGACTTTTGAAGCACGATGTAACTTGTATTTTAAGTTGGCTTAGCTTTATTATAGATGCAGAATTTCCTTAATACCAACTCAGCCATTTTGGAATAATGTACAGTTTTGCATATTATGTTTGAAACATCATAAAGCCTATACTTTAAGCCTCACAAGTAGCAAACCACCTGCAAATTTCTGTGAAAACTGATTTAGTAATGTTTGTATGATTGGCATATGATCAAACCAGACAAATAAACAGACATAATGCATAATACGATCCCTAGGTTGAAATAAGGTCCTTAATGTGCAAATAAAGCAGATGAAAAGCACAAAAGACAGAGGGGATTATGACATTATTTATCTCAAGTTTAGTACTTTCTTTTACTCCCATTACAATGTGGAGCTATTAGTGTCTGCTTTGTCATTTTACCACATCTACTATGTACTGTATTGTTGCTTCATTTCTTTGTTTTATGTTCCTGCACCAATATGACTGGCACCAAACACTTTTCATTACACTACATACAGTGTATAATGTGACTATACTGTACATATAGTCATTTAGGACTGACCATTTGGCTGTATGTCAAATTGGATGTTTGTCAGTCATAAAGAGTACAGGTCATTGCAACTGAAGCTCTGTGGTCTCATGTGTGTCAATGGTAAGGAGTAACATACCGAGTCCATGTAAAGGAAAGTGGAGTAGACTTAGTAGTGCATAAGAATTAGCAATGTGGAGCAGCGCTGATTAGAGCAAACCCTTCAAGTGTCAGAAAACATATGGCACTCTGTGAAATTAATAATAATAATAACAAAAGAGTTATTACAATTTACAAGCCATTTCTATTTTTTTGTTGGAAAAAAAATGTGAACCTATCCACACAGATTGGAAACAAAAAAGATGTGCCAGCTATGTAAAGTGCAACTTTAAAAAAATGCCGTGTGGCATGCCCAATCAGTGTTCCAAAGATTAGAACTCAATGAGTGCAATGATATTTGTTTTTACCTATTACTAGCTCATGGCCATTTATTGGTTACAGCATCAGTAGAGGAAAGAAGTTAGCCAGATGACTGCTACCTCTGCAGCTTCTCTCACTGCTTCTGTGAAGAGTGCATCGTTGTGTAGCTTGCAGTGCTGCTACAAGTATGTGATAAGTAAAAAACATAAGGCTGTTGTGGCCTATAGCGTCTAGTTTTGGCAATTTGCAGAACATTATTACCCAGTTGTTTTCCTGTGACCTTCAGCCATAAGTATGAATGGCCTAAACTCGGTTGGCTGTAAAAACGGCACATGACTGTATAAGAATAGTGAAATTATATTTAATTACAATCAATTCAAATGGGAATATAGTTCCACTGAGTTCTTCAACACCCATTGGGAGAAGACGTAGGGACAGACTCAAGACATGAAAAAGAAATCATATTTCCTCGCTGGGCTGATAATGAATGATATTAATTTAGAAGCACATGAAGACCATTGATAGGGATAGGGTCACTTGTTCTGTTCTGATTGCCTTGTTGCCACAATGACCCTCTCCAGGTCAAGTAGATGGAGAATGAAGTGAAATGAAGCATACAATGTTGAGTTTGACCATATGGCTGGCTATTAACAAATAATACTAATTGTAGGCCACATAAACATTTATATGTAGTCCTGCTGAACTGAAACTCAGCAGGGTTTCACATATTTTTATGAAATCTACATAAAACTGCACAATGTCGTCACCATATATTGTAGTGACTGTCCTTCAGACTGCCATGATAAAAGGTTCAACATGAATGATGATTAAGTGGAAAAGAAAATATTGTAAAAAAAGAAACCCCACTGAGCATGAATCTGAAATCCTCATTAATGAGGCATAAGCTAGACATTAGCAGTAAAGGTGTCATGTAAAAGAAAGACAGCAGTTTGGAAACAAACAAACAGTATGTTGCTTTTTAATGTAATTTCTCAAAATACATAGTTAAATTCATATTTTATAAAATATATTTTATGATGCTAAATTAAGTTATTTTCCAGCTCACAAAAAACTAGAGTAAAATTGGAATAGTATAATAATACAGAAAGATCTATTTTATTCAACATTTTTCCCATTGAAAAAGATCAAAAGGTACAATCTAGCTGGAATTTACATCTTCTCTCTGTGTTTGTGTGAATTTTTTCTCTGGATATTTTGTTTCCTATAGCATCCCCATTGACATGTATGGCAGCTTGACTGCCGATTTGAAATTGGCCCCATTTAAATACAGATGTATGTCCATGAGTGGACTCAGTGATGGACTGGCACCCCATCAAGGGCTTCTTCCTGCACTTGTGTTAAATGATGCCAGGACAGTCTCCATTCTTTGCCACCTTGAATTGGATCAAACAAGTCTGAGAATATTCAGTTACTGCATCCTGCTTAGTGATACGGTGCAAGTCAATTTTATTTTTTTTACTCTCACCCACCCAAAGCATTTATACAGCAAATATGATTACTTTTAATTAACATACATTTATGGGATAACTGTTCTTCAGCATATCCTCTTTAATAAAATCCCTTTGTGTGTCCAGGTGTCCGTGTGTGTGTCTTCTGGTGAAGTGCGCACGCGCGGGGCTTCTGGTAAAGTGCGCATGCGTGGGGCACGGTGCGATGCGTGATATGATTGTCAGCGAAAGTTAGAGGCGTTTTGCGGAAATACAAACCAGTATTACTGCGAAAGGAAATTAAAGGTACACAATTCAGTGACGCATATTACAGCCACATTCAAGCCAGTAGTACTGTCAGAGGAGATTAAAGGCATATTACCGATGCGCACGCCTGTATTACCGCCAGAGAAAATTAAAGGTATATTAAGGACGTACAAGCCAGCGGATGTACAAGCCAGTATTACTGTCACAGAAAATTAAAGACACACAATACACGGCGGCAGCCCACGAAGAACGGTTAGCTCAACAAGTAAACATCAACAAAAGAAAGGCTGAAAGAAAGAAAAATACGACCAACAAAAAGAATGAGGTCAAAGTCCCTTGCCATTTAATATAGAATGTTCCTACTAATGTTTATGCACTACTGTTCTAGTGCCCGTTATTGTAACGGGCTAAATGACTAGTATAATACAATTGCCTAGTAAAATTATTGTTTAGAGTTTGACAAATGTTAAAAAGTGTAGCAGTTTTTCTTTCATTAAAATAATAATGTAAAACATTTTTCTGATTTTTGTGCCTGCTCAAAACCAAATTAACAATCAGCAGTGTATATATGTAATTGGATACTGCTAGGATTTATTGCATCATGTTGGGGAAGGAACAGGTGTTTATTGATAGCTTTTGTAAATGCTTGTTTTGCTACTCTATGCTTCCAAGTTGAGGGACTAATTAGACTTGAATGTGATAAATTTACAGTGTGACATGAGCAGAACATGCAATACACATCTGAACTTTAAACATAATGTACTTTTGTTAACTACGTTGTGTACATGAATAACAATTACCTCTCAATTTATTACAGATTATATGAAATATTTGCATTTCCAAATTTTAGTGTTCAGTTTTTCTGTGAAGGTGTTCTGCAGGTGGTACCATAAAATTTAGCTTAGTTTTGGAGTAGCATTTACTTGTGCTGCCATTGTCTTAACAAAAACATTTTACTTTTATTGTCAGAGAACTAAATATGAGAATAGGAATTAGGAACTTGTGCATGTTAAACTAGGAGTTGTTATAGGAATTTATCTGATCACATCCAAAATGTTGAATGTGAAAACACTGACAAAATGATAGTAATTTTAACTCCCATATAGCGTTATTTTGTCAAAGAAATTTATTCAAACTGGGCATTTTATGCATTTTAATAAATGAACATCACTGCATGTTAAACACTACTGTACATGTGAGGCATTCTGTCCTGGAAAGCTTAAATTGCCGTTTTGGGTGTACATAAATTATTGCTTGGAATGCCACAGAAGAGTATTTTTTTTATTGTAAGCTTTGTACAAGCTATGATGGACTGTATTTAAACTCTGGAACTTTACTCACAGAGTAGTTCTGTGAGATCCTATGAGTAACAACGTGAGACATCATTTCAATGCTTTGATACTCCTTAAGAGTACAGAAATTTTCTCTTGTTTTATCTTAGTGTATAATTCCTAATATAATTTTAGGTTAGAATAATTGCTTACTGCGGTGGGTTGGCACCCTGCCCGGGATTGGTTCCTGCCTTGTGCCCTGTGCTGGCTGGGATTGGCTCCAGCAGACCCCCGTGACCCTGTGTTCGGATTCAGCGGGTTGGAAAATGGATGGATGGATAGATAATTGCTTAGTCTATAACACCAGGTCGGAGTGTGCATTTCCCCAAGGAAACTGGATATTGTATGAATAAACATCCTTGACAAGATAAGATGCTTATGATTAAAACTTTTGGGACAGGCTGTCCATCACCAGAGTAGTTAACTAGTTGTCTGTGTGTAACATCACAGGGTTTGGAACCCCACATAGGCCACTTGGCATAAAGGATCATTTATATGATTTGCTGCTATTATTGCTTTTTACTGCTATTATGCTATTTTAATAAATATTTTATTTCTTTAAATGTTTATTCTCTGAACATTTTGAATTATTGAATTAATAAACAACATACATGGCACTTGGTGGGGGAATTAGACACTTTTTTCCCCACACATTTAGCTGCTGATGTCTCCTATAGTGTGCACTATTGAAATGAGTTTCACATTGTTTGAGTAAGTAATGTTAAACAAGGTATGTCCACCTCCAGTGTCTAGTTTATGTTCAAGGACCAAGGTGTGTCAGTGTTTTTTTTCATGTCTAGGGCATATCCTGACACTCACATGTGGATCACTCAAGCCAAAGCTAATGACTCCCTAAGTGGAGTGATTGGCTGTGCAGTCATCACTTATAATCAGTACATATGAGGATGTGGTTTCAAGTGTGTTAAATTTATGGTGTGTGAGAGTAGGACAATCCATGACGAACTAGGTGATTCATAATGCACCATAATACATATTCTTCTTCTTATTTAACAGAGAACCTCATGGCTACATTCTAAATGACACTAACAATAATACCCACTATATAAAATTGGTTACAGTTGATTAATTGCTTAATATTGAAATAAGAAATACAGACTAAACAACTTAAGGATCTTGGAAGTATACAAAACAAAATGTACACATAAAGTGTCAAGAGGAACTATTAAATCACAAGATTAGTGGGGTATAAAAATTGTAAAACAAGGTAGATATTACGTCGAGGTTTATAGGGTTTGAACTGCAAGTAGCCTTCCTGAATGGGCCCCAAACCCAAAAGAAAACATGGACACCAACAAAGTCCAAACATGAAGCAAATATATTGAGATTGGTCAGTATAGAAACTAACGAAGAAATAGAATTGGGGAAGCACAATATGTAACAAAATTAGCCTCAATCAAATTATACCTGCCTTATATGCAGCTACTTTTAATCCTATCTTGACTCTTGAATATTCCCTTGCTGTAGGTAAGTCCTTGACACTGTTCCATTTCCAGCACCAAACTCACCTGGCTGAGGACAAGAGGTAATTTTTAAAAGGTAGTGCAAGATCACTTTTGAGGTAATGACCAAATTACCGGGAAGTGGTTCTGGGTCATCTGTAACAACTTGGGAAGAATGCAGTCATCAACTTAAAGGGACAGGCATCCATTCATCTGGTCGGAACATAACTGAAGCTCCCTGGTTCTCCCAAGTGGCCTGAACGACTAAGGACCACTTAGTCACTTGGTCTTCAATCCAGGTAGTATTCCAGACCAGCTTCTGGATGACTGCTTAGATGTCCACTAGGTCAGTGGCCCAGGGTAACTCCAGGATAGTACAATGCCCTTGTAGCATATCCCCATGCCCTACTGTTCTTGACAAGGGTCATTATTTATCACATGTACAAAGAAAAATAAAATTCTTACTTGCATGCGGTATTCAATTTGCAATATGTCATGGCTATCATAATGATGTGTGAGTATAACAACCTTACCATGAAATTTTTGTGTTCCTTACTGGAACAAATCTCGTAACAGTTTACGATGTTATCTAACAGAAGAAATTAAGTTTTATTCAACAGCTGATGACACAAAGCTGAATTTAGATAGTCTTTAAAGACAGAGACATTGCAAATCCTAAACCAGTCAATGATTCAGCTGGTCAGAACACACCTGATGGTGCCCTGTAGCATGTAGTGCGAATGGAGGGAGGTAGGCTTGTATTCTTCATCTTGTCCACATTGAAGAACAGATTATTACACTTTGTAGCACCAGTCTGCTAGTCGTTGTATCCCTGTTCTGTAAGCTAATATACCCCTGGGATGCACCAGCACAGTGTGATAGTACTGGAGATGGTTTCCAATGCTGACTGTCTGGGATCTGTCTGTCAGGAAGTCCAGGATCCAGTTGCGCAGGGAAGTGTTGTAACTTTCCTATGAACTCCAGAGGGATGATGGTGTTGAAAACTGAACTGAAGTCAATCAAGGCAATCCTGCTGATAAGCAGCACCCTGTGATATACAGTACATCATGTATCACTGCAAATTTCTAGGTACAACAACAATGGGCAGACACAGATATCCTTTCATAGGAAGCTCAATTATTTTAAAGTGGACAAAACCAAAACAATTTTTTTGCTTTTTATTATCTATACATATAAAGGAGAGTTGGGATCCGTGTGGCTGTGTTTGTGTGTTTGTGGAGGGACGGAGAGTTAAAGCGGGTGTTGGAGTCACGTGATCATCTCCCCTCCAATTCACCTCATTTCATTCACTTCATTTCGCTCCGAGCTGAGCTCCGCAGCTGACGCTGTCTTGCCATCCTTTCTCCTTTACTGATTTACTGTTTAGTAGATGCGGTGCTTACTGAATAGTATTTTTTCCTTTAGTGTTTCTACTTAGTGTTTCTTAGTGTTTAGTAGACGCGTTGTGTGAAAGGAGAGTTGGGATCCGAGAGACTATGTTTGTGGAGGGATGGAGAGTTAAGGCAGGTGGGGGAGTCACGTGATCATCTCCCCTCCCATTCACCTGATTTCATTCACTTCATTTCGCTCCGAGCTGAGCTCCGCAGTTGACGCGGTTAGTCCTTTCTCCTTTACTGATTTACTGTTTAGTAGACGCGGTACTTACTGATTAGTATTTGTTCCTTTAGTGTTTCTTAGTGTTTAGTAGACGCGGTGTGCCGGAGTTCCCAGCGGTGTTGCGGTTTAGTATTACTTTCTACTTCGTTTTTGTACTTTAGTGTTTAATAATAAATAATAATAATTCATTACATTTATATAGCGTTTTTCTCCGTACACAAAGCGCTAAAATAGTGAGTGATACTTAGCTGATAGCAGTGTAGAAGCAGCACAGCACAACGCAGCCGGTAGGACAGGCGCGTGTGGTAGCGTAGGTGAGCGGCGATAGTAAGCAGCAGAAAGCACAGCAGGAGGAGGAAACAGGATTTCGATGTTCCAATACACACCCATAAACAGTAATGCTTGGTAATTTCAGATGTGATCGCCCCGAAGCCATAAGCCAGGTTAGTATGAACATCAGATCAGTTCCCGGTCGTAGAGTACTGTAAGATGAAACGGGAGCAGATCAGCATAGCGAATATAATCACGGATGACAGATCATCCCGAGGTACTAGATCGCCAGGTACAAAGAAATGTTCGTAGGTCTCGTCCCGTGATCCACAGACTCGGCTGTTCCCAGTAAAGTGGAGTCCATAAAATCTGTAAATATTAAGCCAAATCTAAGCAATTCGAGTCAGCTGTATCCACAAACTATACGTACAATAAATGAAATAAAACAAGCATAAGAAAGTGCAGAATTAAGGCGAATTTTGCGAAACGTGTTGTTAACAGGGAGGCGCGGCGACAACAAGCGTGCGCCAGCGTCCCCTCACCTGCTACAATAAAGCAGTTATAATAAAGAAGTTTAGTAGACTTTTACTTTATCTCATTTAGTGTTCTTCCCGGCAGTGTTGCCGTTTTTTAGTGTTAGTGTCTACTCAGTGTTTGTGTTTAGTGTTATGGAAGGTGTGATCTTACCACTGTCAGATTTTGCAATGAATGAGTTGGTAAATAATGATTATTTATCAACAGATCACATGAGCAAATTCAACGAAATTTTAGCTGCGCATACAATTTCCAACCTCAAAAGGTTTTGCTAATGTGGACTCCTGACATACCTATAATGCCCATTCCACAAAATGCAAAACATATTCAAATATTACCTTCTACTGCTACTGAACGAGTGACTCACTGGGTGTGTACCTATTATGATGGTGCTGTAATTCATGTCTATGACAGTTTAAACGCTGATAAAAAATTCAACCTCACCGAAGAGCAGCTTCGTTTCCTTCGTGCTTTGTTTCCTTACAAACCTCCCATAGTTTATGAAGATGCACAGCAACAATTAAATCATACAGATTCTGGTGTATTCTCAATTGCATTTGCTGTGTGTATTTCTTTAGGTATTGATCCAAGTGATATATATAAAAAATGTAAATGTTCGTTTGTTCAAAACCTTAAATCTCCGAAAGTTCTTCACCGATTGCTTTGAAATTTTGACACAACGTTGCATTCGAATACGCGCATGTTTTTCTATAATCTATAATAATAAAAGGCAAAGCCCTCACTGACTGACTGACTCACTGACTCACTCATCACTAATTCTCCAACTTCCCGTGTAGGTGGAAGGCTGAAATTTGGCAGGCTCATTCCTTACAGCTTACTTACAAAAGTTAGGCAGGTTTCATTTCGAAATTCAAAGCGTAATGGTCATAACTGGAACATATTTTTTGTCCATACACTGTAATGTAGGAGGCGGAGTCACGTATCGCGTCATCACGCCTCCTACGTAATCACGTGAACTAAAAACAAGGAAGAGATTTACAGCACGAGTCACACGCGGGAACGAAGGTAAATGACGTTAATTTTTGACTGTCTTTTAATACTGTGTAAGCATACATATTAACACATGTGCAATTAAACGTGTGCATTTACGGGGTGATTTCTCAGGCTTAAAAGCTCACCTTTCATCAAACGCGGGAACAAAGGTAACTGACGTTGTTCACTGTCTTTTAATACTGTGTAACCATACATATTAACACATGTGCAATTAAACGTGTGCATTTACGGGCTGATTTCTCAGGCTTAAAAGCTCGCCTTTTACTAAAAAGGTAAATGCAAAACTATTTTCAATCAGTTTATTGAAACGCTCCCGTTAAGGATTGCAATAACATATTCGCGAGATAAAAGTTTAATGAGAACACACGAGGTATAAACGAACCACACGCCGTGGCGCAACGTTAGGGGCAACAGTTTCAACCATTCTATGATGTGCTTCTCGCAACTGAAAGACGGTACATGGCGGATGTTAGCCGACTTGCTGACCGCAACGTTAGGGGCTTCAACTATGGCGCTGACACCATATCTCAGTGCCAACACTTTGCAGACTGTACTTAAAAGACACGCCCTCCTCACTGGACAGTTAAAAACACCAATCAAACTAACGATGACATCAAGTATTACCCAATCAAAAGTAGGAAAGGAGGCATCTACATAAAATGCGTGTGGGATGATTTGCATGAGACGCTGCTTTAAAAAAAAAATGATAAAAAAAATACGGGATAAATCCCGTCCAGTATTGATTCAAAACGGGACGCGCAATTTCATTCTCAAACGCGGCACGATTCCGTATTTTAAAGGACGGGTGGCAACCCTACAGTGCCAGGTAACCACCCATACAATCACATTGTGATTCAGACTAGGAATGCAATGAATGTAATTACCCCGATCTACATACAAGGCGAAAGTCTTGCAACATTCAAAGATGATGGTTTGGGATAAGTACACCATACAACATAAAAGAGCTTATGAAGCCTTGAACCGAAAAAAGCAAGATCTCAGAGATCGTAAAAAAAAAATAGGAGGTAATGTCGTTTTACTCGCTGTACATTTTAGTCAAACATTACCAGTTATTCCACGAGGAAGACCAGCAGATCAACTCAACACGTGTTTAAAATCCATGCTTCTCCCACGCTCGGTTATATGTCGCGTGTTCTCGGGTAGGTGCGCCAAAAAATGTATACATTTAAGCATGTAATGGGCAAACAAAAAATGAGGTATACCCAAAGGCACTGCAGTAGTACTTAATGTAACTTTACTTCTTAAATGTTAATGTTTTACTGTTTAATAATTTATACGCTTCTTATATGTTGTTCAAATTCTTTTATCAAAATACCACTGACAGCGCAATGCACGATAACATGGAGTGAATACACCATACGCATCCGCCCACGGCTGCCCTGCTGTGCGCAGATAGGAGTTGATTCTACAATAAAATAAAATAAACATAAAAAGAGTAAAACAATCATCACCCATAAAGCGGATAGTAGACGTGACGTACTATATGTGTACCACATTTCAAGTGTATAGGTGAAACGGTTTGCGAGCTACAGGTCATTTAAAATCCTGGACAGACACACAAATTGCCACGGTAGCAAATTACAGAAGAAGATTTTACTGTTTAATAATTTATATTTATATGAAATGTGCTTCTTATATATTACTTCATATTCTCATATGATAATGATGTTAATGTTTATATTGATTTCTGTGTTATTAAAACTGCATGTATGTGTGTATATGTATATATATATATATATATACTAGCAAAATACCCGCGCTTCGCAGCGGAGAAGTAGTGTGTTAAAGAGGTTATGAAAAAAAAAGGAAACATTTTAAAAATAACGTAACATGATTGTCAATGAAAGCCCGTTTCACTCAGTAAGTCTTATGTGTGTGTTTATGTATGTGTGTATATATATGTAGATGTGTATATGTAGATATGTATATATATGTATATGTATATAAATGTTTATGTGTGTGTGTATATTATATATATAATATATATATATATATATATATATATATATATATATATATATATAAAAGACAGCAACAGTTATAACAATGACAACACAATTACATTGACAATCATGTTACGTTATTTTTAAAATGTTTCCTTTTTTTTTCATAACCTCTTTAACACACTACTTCTCCGCTGCGAAGCGCGGGTATTTTGCTAGTATTATATAGATGTCACACCTGTGACAGGTAAAAACATGCTTTTTTTTGAAAACACAGCACCATCTGTTGGACGTAAAAGCAACACACGCTATACTAAATATTTTATGATTCTGTTTCAATGTTTCGATTAAATACATTTGTAAGTACGTGAATAAAGGCAGCGACATGGCAGTTTTTGGCGTGCAACCAGAAAGAAGTGATAGGAATAGGGTCATACATATCGATGAAATCGCACAGTATTAGGCTGGAAGATACATAAGCAGCAATGAAACTGTATGGCGAAGTCTTTCATTTCCCATACATGAACGAAGTCCAGATGTTGTTCACTTAGCAGTACATCTAGAAAATGGACAACGCGTTTATTTCACAGCTGCAAATGTGCAACAAATAGCCCTGAATCCACCGACTACAACGTCAACTGCTTTGTTTACGTTGTGTCAAAATGACGTGTTTGTGAAAACACTGCTGTATTCGGAAGTGCCTACGTATTACACATGGAATGCGAGTAGAAAATCATTTGAACAACACAAACGAGGACAGCGAGTCAACGGACAACCTGGCATATTCAAAGAAACTACGATAGGCAGACTGTACACCGTGCATCCCAATCAAGATGAATGCTTCTTTGTTCACATGCTGTTGGTAAATGTGCCCGGTCCAATGCTTCTTTCCAGCAATTGAGAACTGTCAACGGTGTTACACATGCCACTTTCCGAAGTACATGTCAAGCTCTGAATTTATTGGAGAACGACCGACACTGGGATGTATACATTAATGATGCGTGGAACACGTCACATCCAAATCAAATTCGTCCATTGTTTGCAATCATATTGACTGCCTGCTCTCCTTCATCTCCAACACAGTTATGGGAGAAATATAAATCGCACATGGCTGAAGATATTTTCTGTCGAATACGCAAGTAAAATTCAAATATAAACATGGATTTCACAGCAGAAATCTACAACTAAGCGTTGATAATGATTGAAGATTTGTGCTTAGAAATGGCGAACAAAAGTTCTCAATCAATTGGGAATGCCATCACTGAATCAATCTGCTGCTGCTTCGTTCGATGTAGAATTGCGTCCTGAACAAAATTACAACACGGGTGATCTTTTGTCGTATGTGCAATCAAATATTCCTTAGCTAACGCTTCAACAAAAAGGCATTTATGATCAAATAATGCAAACTGTCAATAACGGGGTTGGAGAAATCTGGAAATTGGGAACGGAAAGGTGCCGGTTGATCTGACCTCAGGACGAATTTTATTGCCTCATAACTTCTGCAATTTAGTGACGTCAAAAGAAGAATTGGTTGAAAAATTATTTCCCAATATTCAAACCAATTATAAGAATCACGATTGGCTGAGTGAACGAGCTATTCTTGCGGCCAAAAACAAAGACGTCTACGAACTTAACAATATTATTCTGTCTAACATTCTGCACAGACAATGGAACAACAAAAAATATTGTATACCCACAAGCATTGTGAAATTAAGCATATTAGAAACGTGCGCTTTCTCTTTTCTTTCTTTTCCATTTAGCTGTACCCAGCCACAGCAACGCGTGGCTGGGTACAGCTATATATATATATCTATATATATATATATCTATATCTATACTGTATATATATATATTTATATATATATATATATATATATATATATATATATATATATATATATATATACACACACACACACACACATATATACATACACATATACATCTATACTAATAAAAGGCAAAACCCTCACTGACTCACTCATCACTAACTCTCCAACTTCCCATGTAGGTAGAAGGCTGAAATTTGGCAGGCTCATTCCTTACAGCTTACTTGCAAATGTTAAGTGGGCTGCATTTTGAAATTCTACACGTAACGGTCATAATGGTCGACAACGTCCGCCATGTTAAACTTTCTTCTTTATGGCCCCATCTTCATGAAATTTGGTAGGCGGCTTCCCTGCACTAACCAAAACCGATGTACGTACTTATTTCGGTGGTATGACACCACTGTCGGCCGCCATATTGAACTTTCCAACGGTCTTTGTTACTTAATGGGCCCATCTTCAAGAAATTTGGTACGCGGGTTCCCAACGATAACTGAACCCTACTTACATACATATATACGTCCATAGCCTGCAGCTCGGTCCACACTCTGAATCCTCCAGGCACTCCTGAGCATAATCTAATTTTGAAGGTTGGGGCACCAATAATGTTACTGAGAAACTTACAGCCACTGAAACTTTGTAATGGCATGAGACTTCAGGTCACATGCCTGCAAAAGAACCTAATTGAGGCAACTATTTTTACTGGTGGTGGCTCAGGGGAGAGATTTTTTATTCCTCGCATCCCCGTTATACCCTCTGATCTCCCATTTCAATTCAAACACCTCCAATTTCCAGTAAGGCTCTGCTTCGCAATGACAATTAATAAGTCTCAGGGACAGACCCTACAAAAGGTTGTCATTGATTTGCGGCAAGATTGCTTTTCACATGGCCAACTATACGTTGCATGCTCAAGAGTAAACTCAGCGCACGGCTTGGTCATATTACAACCGGAGGGGCGATACAAAAGAGATCCTTAACAAATAATCATTGGTACGTTTTCCCTCAGTTTATTACTTAAAATTTTAAAGCAGTACTTCACCGCTGCGAAGCGCGGGTATTTTGCTAGTCTGTTTTTACATTTGTTTTTATATGTTGGATTGAAACCTTAGCCTTTAGAATATAAGCTATCTTAACACTGCAAAAATTAGCAGTAAAATTATTGGTTTGCAGCATGTCTGTCACTGAGCGATACCGCAAACAGGTTAGAAAGAAGGCCAAGTCAATTTTGTCAGACGTTAGCCACTGTATTTTTCCAAAATTTCAGGCTGCAGATTTAAGTTCCAGAGGGTAAACAGCAACAGATTAAAAAACTCATTTATTCTTAGAGCTGTAAGTATTTAAAATTTTTACTAGTAGGGACTTGTAGGAATTATTATTTTGTATACTGTTAAAGGTAATTATTCTTCTTTGTACTAATTTTGAGTGTGTGTAATTTTGATAATTTTCAGTTGTCTCTTGGCCAATTTTCTGGTATCTGTGTAACTGTGCCTTATGTTTTACAAATTTACCTCTGGAATAATAAAATGTCTACCTACTTTTACAACAGATACAGTTATGAATGGCACTATATAACAGGTAGATGGATTAGAAAGATACCTTATAATAGAAAGGAAATTTGTTATCTAGGAACAATAGATAACAAATAGATAACTATATAATGCAGAGCTAAATATAAAAGATACTCTTTTAAGCTACTACTACTTCATAATAATAATAATGTTATTTATGTAGCGCCTTTCATACACTCAAGGACACTTTACAATTCAATACACACATTAACAAGACAGTAGAAATTACATACATGAAAAAGAATAATACTCATTGAAAAGATGTGTTTATAACAGAGGTTTGAAATTAATAATAGATTTTTCCTCACAAAGGATGAGAGGGAGAGAACTCCAAATTTTAGGGGCTATCACTCTGAAAGCTCTGTCACCCATAGTTACTAATCTGTATTTAGGTACAGTGAGTAACTTAGCGTCCAATGATCGTAATGCACAGGGGGCAGGAGTGTAAGGAAGCAGCAGCTCTGACAGAAGGGAGCTTAAAGGTGAGAAGAATAATTTTATATTTGATTCTTGAAGAAACTGGTAACCAATGTAAATCATAGAGGACAGGAGTGATGTGAGCAGATTTTTTAGTGTGTGTGCACTGTAAGTAAACGAGCAGCAGAATTCTGAACATATTGTAATCTATTGATATATTTAGTCGGGAGGCCATAAAACAAAGCATTGCAATAGTCCAGACAGGTAGTGATGAAAGCATGAATGAGTGTTTCAGTATCTTTCTCACTGAGGAAAGAATGCAGATGAGCAATGTTGCGAAGATGAAAAAAGGCTGTCTGTACTATTGAGCTAATGTGTGATTGAAAAGTAAGAAGCTGATCAAAGATGACACCCAAATTATGGACTGATGCTGAGGGTTGAACCAGGATCCCATTAATGTTAATTTTTAGCCCACGAAGGGTAGAGAGGACAGATTTGGTACCAACTAATAAGATTTCTGTTTTATCAGGATTGAGTTGTAAAAAAATATGTCATCCAATGATTGATTTCCCAAATGCAGATAGTCAAGCACAACAGGTGGAGATGTTGCAGTTGCATCAACACTTACATAAAGTTTTGTGTCATCGGCATAGCAGTGGAAGCTCAGACCATACTGACGAATAATCTCACCTAATGGGAGCATATAGATGATGAAGAGGATTGGACCAAAAACTGACCCTTGAGGGATACCTTGTGTGAATGAAGTAGTAGCAGATTTGTATTCCCTAATGAAGACGTAATACTGGTGTTCACTGAGGTATGATGTGAACCAAGAAAGAGCAGCACCAGATATACCAATAGCTGAAAGTCGGGACAGTAAAATGTTATGGTTAACTGTATCAAACGCTGCGATCAAGTCAAGAAGAACTAGAATAATGGCCATCCCAGAATCTGTGGTTATACTGTAAGTAAGTCATTGGCTACCTTAAGTAAAACAGTTTCAGTGCTATGTAGGGCTCTGAATCCAGACTGAAAAGGCTCAAGCAGGTTATGCAAATTTAAATAATCATTGAGTTGAGCAGCAACAACCTTTCCTAAGATTAGAAGTTGGGCGATAAAATTTTAGCTGTATGGGATCTGAGCCAGATTTTTTTAAAACAGGGGTTACAGCAGCAGTTTTTAAATCACTTGGAACAACACAGGTGCAGAAACTACAGTTGATAAAGTGAGAAATGGGGGCAGAAAGTTTGTCAGTGCAAGCCTTAATCAGTAAAGTAGGGGCAGGATCTAGGTGGCTGGTAGATTGATTTAATAGATATTACTTCAGCAATATAAGTTGGTGTGGTGGGGTTAAATTTAGATAAACTGTAGATTTAGAAGTATAATCAATCAACAGAGATGAGGAATGGTTAGTAGAGAAACTTTGATATATGGTCATAATTTTTGACTGAAAATAGTCCAAAAATAGATAACAGTGCTCAACAGAGAAATAAGGATTTTTAACAGCAGGTTGACAAAGTCTGTTAACTGTATTAAAAAGAGATCTAGAGCGACAAGTACCAAAGTCAATAAGAGTGGAATAGTACTTTGAACGTGCTGCCGATAAGGCACATCTGTATTCCTTCAGATGTTCGGTGTAAGCCAGGGCGTTAACAGCCAGACCAGTCTTCTTCAAGAGCCTTTCTAAGCGGCGACCAGTTTGTTTCTCAGTACGCAATTCTGCTGTAAACCATGGAGATGACTGGGTAGTAGGAACAACCAAGGATTTAATAGGTGCATAATGATCCAAAATTTGTGACAGCGTGGAATTATATAGAGATAAAATCTGCATAGGACAAGACAACCCAGAAACATCATGGAGACAGGAAGCACCAACAGATATAGAGAAGGATAACTGATCAATGTTCTTGATATAACGATAGGTTACTTTAGATTTTAGACTTATTTTAGGGAGGGGATAAGTGAAGCTAAATTCAATCAGCTTGTGATTGGAGATACCAATAACTACTGGATGTACAGACATTCTGCAGACCAGTGGAACATACAAGATCCAGAATATGGCTCTTAGCATGGGTTGAAAAACCAACATGCTGCACAAAACTGAAACAATCCAGTACTGAACGTTCATTCATTGAAATGTTGACAAAGTAGTATAGGGACATATGAAGATCAAGTACACATATATAACAATATTACAAAATCAGATATAAAGAAACAAGACAGGATACAAATAAAAAAACCAGAAAGGCTCTTTTCCTAAGCTATCATTGAATAATAGTAGCGCTAGCATTATCACATATTCTTACATGTCCGACAAAATTGTAACATGCGAAGTAGTGAGAGCTCAATCGCACTAAAGGATCAACTCCGGACCTTAAAAATGAAGGGGCTCGCTTCAAAAACCCTGAGTAATTAGGATGTAATCTGAGAAGAAAGGTTCTGAACAAATCCAATGATGCAAAAATGCAAACTACCCCTACTGTTACGATAAAACACTACAGTTTATCAATACAAAAGGATAAAAATCGCACCTTTAGTTCTTGCAATGAGTGCTTATTCGCTCACAGACAGTTACTTATTTGACAAAATAATCTTAACTTTCTCAATTCTTTTTTCTTGTAAATGGTGCAAGATCATCAATTCGTATTCGTGCCAATAGATTCAATAACGGTTTCTGAACGGTTAATTATAAAAATAAATAGCCTACTCACGTTGCATGCTATGCATACTTTTTGAGACTGGCAAATAAAAATTACAATGCACACATTACAATAAACTTGAATATGAAATACAGCTCTGGGCGAACTATACCATTGCAGAAACTTACATCACATTAGGTCTCTTTCATCTTCACAAGTTTGCGCCAGAAGGTACACACCGAGTGAATGGCTATAGTATATCGTGTAGAGCTTACGTTTCGCGCGGTTAAAAGCAGCAATTAAAGAAATTCCTTCACAAGAACAAACAATTTCTCGTTAACTGGAAACGCGTAAGACGCAATAAACCGCATTAAAATTAAGCAATTAACACTGTTACTTTAAAAGTTTTAGTTTTGTACAAGCACAATAATTTATATCCAAATGCCGTACTGACAGAATTCAGACACATTTCCTTTTTAAAATCATGTAAGGATAAAACTATCTAAACATACGGAGAAAACTTTATTTAAAAAGTCATGTTAGGAAGCAGTTACCATGGTGCCAAGCGTTTCCGCTTCCGTCCTAAATCGCTTCCTGCTTTATGCGTTTACTTAATTATTTACTTTGTTGAGCAAGCTGTGGATGCAGGATGTATTTTTTGTGTCACTCGATAGTTATCATGGTATGTGAGTTAAGCGAACAGCATGCAATGAAATACATAATTATTTTTGTTTAATATACAACACGTTTTTAAGTAAAATGAAGTATAATACAAAGTGAAACTCAGGCCTCGATCGGACACTGTAGTTAAGAGAGACACAGCCAGAGTTTTCAAATGCTCTGGGTCAAATACACCAGAATGAGCTGTTTAATTTTTAAAGAATTACAATTACAACACTTTGAATTTCAGTGGAGACGGTGCTAGTAGAAACCTTTAAATGTGGAAGGGGAGGGTGTGTAAGAGATTAAACTTGTGCAAACAAGATAAAAAAAAATGACACCGTGCAGTTTTTCGTGTTTCAGTTGCACACTACTTTAGAAACATATTATGGAGTATTTCACCCTTATTGCGCTGCTAGTCTTTTTAAACACCCTGTCCCCGTTTCTTCATACACGAATTTAAACATAAACTCAAAGCCTAACTTGGCACCGTGCAGACGTCGCGAGCTACTGCTGTCATGTGTTTGAAGGTATGCGCTGTGGAGGAAAAACAAGAATTATACTGTGTATTAATTAACAGTTAAACACGCGAACAGAAAATACCGTTAACTGCTAAATAACCAATGTTTAAATAAAGAATTATGAATGCAGGGATTAACTGGTTTTAAGCGCGTATTGTGTTTTCCGAGAAAAAAAAACACTTTTAGTATGCGTCATATTTAAGTAAAATCGCTTTGTCAAAAATTCATCAAGGGAATGCTAATAATAGTAAAGGCTGCATCACGGCCAGCTAACTGGAGGATTTTCAAACAGTCAAATATATACGTCACATTTATATTGCGTAGGGCTTAGTTGCAGGTACATTTGAATAAGGGTTTATTTTAAATTACATTAATTGTGCAGTTTTCAATAAAGCGACATAATTTAGACCTATTTTTTCTTTAAATAGAGAAGATTGCATCAAAATTAGTTAACGAGTAGATTTTCAAACAGTGCAATTAATGCATACCTCACATTTCCATTACATAGAGTGTAAGTGCACCCTTATTTTTGAACACGATTTTACTATATACTATATTAAGTAATTATGCTGTTTTGAACAAAGCAACATATTCTAAGTTTGTAATTTTTCTTTAAGTAGTCAACTGTGTCTTTTAGTTGCCAATGAAGGAATATATTTGATATTTCCATATGTGACTGCTGGAACATCCATAAATTTCATGACGTTTTTCATAGCTTTAGTAACACATTTTATCCTGTTTGTATGTGTGTAATGCAGGGCAGCTTGTGATAAGTAATTTGTGAAGAAGACCAATGCTTTATAACCATCATCCTTATATTTTACTCACTTTGTGGATTACTATGGCACAGTTGGGAGGGCAGGAAGAAAAAGAGAAAACAACAGCTCTTAAAGGTAAGATCAAATCAATCACCAGTCATCATTACCTTTTTGTCTAAAGTAGGGAAAAAATAATTTCTTTTTTTGATTCTTGTTTATTTAATCCCAGCACTACTTTCTGGAGTATTGACTATTGATGGTAGTTCTTCAGTGATGTCTGTTCTGTGCTGCCATTACCAGCAGTCTCCACCCAAATCCTGTTAGTGTGACTGATGCCACTATCCAGGTCCTTTCTCCCTGTGTTATTGAGTCCATTCCACAGGTTGTGTCCTAACCAACCCATCCGTCTCCTCAATATCTCTTCATCTTTGGGGTATTAGACCATTAGTTATAAATGTTTATTAGAGAAAAAATTATTCATTCATGTTTGTTGTTCCTTTATTTGCCTTTGGAGCGTTTGATTATTTTCTTGATTGCCAAAACACAGCTTTGTAATGATGTGAAGAACATTCATTTTTGGCTCTCAATCAATTTTCAAAGCCACATTATTACATTATAGGGGTGTGGGAGACAATCCAGTAGCATTGTGTGCAAGGTTAGACCCAAACCTGGAATAGGCGCAATTTTATTTTATGGTGTATTCATGTATACACACACACATTCAGACTATTTGGAGTGTCTAATAAAACTTGGTTTGAGAAGATGAGTCATTTAAATAGTGAGAGAATTTGCAAAGCCTTTACAGACAATGATCAGGGTAGAATTCAAACCCAGTTTTTTGGTGGTTTTAGGCAGCAGCTAAAACCACTATATCAACATCGAATTCTAGGCATGAATTATAAGTATTCTAAAAAGATTTGTTGAGTTAAGTCTAGGGATGCACCAATACCATTTATTTCAGACTGAGTATGACCACCAATAGTTGTTTTTTAGTATTCGCCAATACCATTGTAGTGGGGCTGGGAAATAGTATTTATGTCCATCAACTGTCATCTTCACTGTTAACATAAGTATAAGACTCATTATTTGGAATAAAATAATCTAAATTGAAACCTCACAACAGTGACTTTGCTTTTTCTTGAATGAGTGGTGCACTAATAGAAATGTTTCTTGAATGAGCATCATTGAACCACACAAAAACTGCTTTTTCAACGTCTTCAAATGCAGCAGTTTACATACGTTATTGCCTTTTCTAAAGGTTTGCAACCCGATATTTTTTTTTTTTTTTTTTTGCTCGGTCTTTTAAGAAAGTTGATAATTTTGATGGCGAAATTCCTAATTCACTGGCAATGTCTTTTTTTTTTTTTGACGTGATTGAGAGCCACAAAAATTTCAAGTTTTTTTTTCTAATGTGAACTGTTGATATTTTTTCGTGTCTGCCATTTCTATAGGAGGGTGACAATGAGTTAAATTCCAATGGATGTTTTCAAATTTAGACGAGCAATAAGCAAAAGGCATCACTGAAAACCACAGAAAGCAAACAACAAAAAACAGTAGAGGAAAGTTTGAAGAAAGAAAAAATTTACAATGTTTCTGTTGGGGGATCATCGTGCACAACTGAGCTGCAACCATAGAACTAACTGCTCTGTGGATGATTCATTCAGGCATTTCAAGGTCTTTTGAGCACTTTGATGTAATAAAAATATCTGCTGAATGTATTTCGTAGTAACAAGATTTCTATAGACTCTGTCATATGAGAAAACTGTCGGGACCATAAAAATACTTCGTTGTAAAGATATTCGTTTGTAACAGAATTTGACCTATAGTTGGCAGATATTTCCCTGGCGCTCAGGGCCACTTTAAAAATGACTGCACCATTATAATCCAGTCAAATCTAGTACAGTTAGCCCTTCCCCATTGACTGTAATGCAGTTTGGCGAATATTGCAAACATTTCCGTGATTTCAGGGAACTCATGGTGAAGCAAACTCAGCACTAGTTATTTTATTGATTTATTCATTCTTCTTTATTTTTGGCCTCTAACCCACATTTTCCTTCTCAGCCCATTTAGTCAAGAAATCAGCAACACAACTGCTCTCTGTGCACGGTGTTCTGATACTGTCCATTTTCTAATTCTCTTTAGTCTAGAACCTATCCTGGTAGATTGGACATATTGGGTGCCAGAATGTGGTGTTGTGGGTCCACAGCTCTCTTAGCAAAGGCCAGTTTTATTTAAATAAATAATCACCGTGCTCGCGGCATTGCAAGGGACATGGTAGTGTGGCTGAAGCGGTTTCCGGGTGAATTCGTGCTGCGGGCATGTCTCGCCTAAGTGCACAGGTGAGGGATGGACTGTAGTGTAATTGATCCCGGGAACTGTTGATTGCCACAGCTGCCACGTCCATTATATATAGAGAAGCCCGAGACGGTTAGGGGGAAGAAAAAAGAGAACGAGCAAGAAAGAAAGAGAAAGACAGAGGTTGTGGGAGGAAGCAGCGAGCGAGTGTGAGCAGGCTTGCGGCAGCTGAGCAGGCAGCCTGGGTGTTTGGCCGAATCCCGGGTAATTAGTAGAGGTGGTCACTCCTAGAGTTTAGTTTGAAGGGCGGAAGTGACCGGGAGACGGGTGACTCTCCGCTTAAGGCCACGGGAGTCGGGACTTGGGACATGGTGTCCCCAGCGTGGGAGCCTTGGTCGTTGGGGAATCCCACTGTCAGGGGGAGCTGACCGGAGCCAAGGATCGGTAAGGCGACTGACAGTAGCAGAAGTAGGCAAAAGAAGGTCAGCTGCAGAGAGAGTGTCTCACCTGCTGCAGGGCCCTAACGGGAGAAGCAGGTGAGATGCTAGTTTAAAAGAAGCACCTGGCTTGGCATTTGTTTTTTTTTAAAAGACAGCTTCCTGCACAACGTTTTAACCTCGGTTTTAAAGGATTGTGTTTTTCTATTTTAACTTCCACATGTTTGTTTTACTGGATTATTTATTTATTGGATTTATTGAACTTTGAAAGCGCTGCACTATTTATTTGAACACTCATTGTTTTTGAATGGTTGTTGAATAAAAGCACTTTTGAACCATCCCCTTGCTCCATTGGTATTGCCTCACTGTCTAGCTCATCGGTGACATTACTGACGGTGCTGGGTTCAACGGCTCCCAAATAGAAGATGGGAGCATGGAGCTCAACCTGAATCGTCACACAGAACCATCCCTGATCCTGGAACAAGCTATAATAAGCTATACTCAGTCATATTCACTTGGACATAAAGCTAGTTTATAGCTTCCACTACATAAGAAATCATAGGGTGTTTGCTGCATCTAGCTTGCTAAATAAGATTGACTACAGTGATCCCTCGCTATATCGCACTTCGTCTTTCGCGGCTTCACTCCATCGCGGATTTTAAATGTAAGCATATGTGAATATATATCACAGATTTTTCACTGCTTCGCGGATGTCTGCAGTCTACAGTACGTGTGCTTCCTCAGTTGATTTGCCCATTTGAATTCAAACAAGGAACGCATTTGAATTCAAACAAGGGATGCTATTGGCGGATGGCTGAGAAGCTACCCAATCAGAGCACGCGGTTAAGTTCCTGTGTGCTGCTGATTGGCTCAGCAACGGAGTGCTGCATTAACCAGGAAGTCTAATTTCACTCATTCAGAATTAATGCACGTTACTGCTAATGCTTCAGGATTGCAGAAAAGGTAAAAGTTTTGGATATGTTGAAGGAGGGGAACAGCTACACCGCTGCAGGACACAATTACAGCATCAATGAGTCCACGATTCTTTTTATTTAAAAAGGAGGAAAAGCATATAAGATCTACGGCCGCAGTGTCCTTTAATCAGGGCGCAAAACGAGTTGCAAGTGGACGTGATAAGGCAGTAGACTGGATGGAATCTGCTTTAGGGATTTGGCTTGAAGAGTGATGGAAGAAGAACAGCGGCGGTGCTAAACATTCGCCTGAAGAGGCTCCTTTAGAAGAGCTGTAACGCTATCCTTTGTTGTGCAGTAAAATTAAACTCATCGTTATCGGACAAGTCATCGTGTCATTGTTGGTGAGTAACCATAATTAATTATTTACATACAGTACTTATTACATGTACATAGTTTAGTGTCGCTGTACACACATTTTACTGTATACAATTTTTCTTGTATTGTACGTATTTATTGCTGGTGGCCTGTCTGTTGTAATGGCTGTAACGTATTGATATCGGAGATGCTCGATATCTTTAAAATAATATTTAGGTTTTACTGTATGTAAACTGTGTTTACATACATAATTTCAACGAATCTTACCTAATATCTAAGAGAATACAAAGGGTTTATGCTGTATAACTGTGCGTGAAATGTTTATAATAGTGTGAGAGAGTTTATAAGGGCTTAAAATATATAAAAATAACCATATAAACATATGGTTTCTACTTCGCGGATTTTCTTATTTCACGGTTGGCTCTGGAACGCAACCCCCGCGATGGAGGAGGGATTACTGTATTATCATTTGTCTTGATTGGTTTACATCATGTTTGTGGTTGACTTTCCTGGCCACTTCCTAGCTACTTATGATTAATTGGAAGAGTTTGGTTGACATTCTTCTTATTGTTGGCTGCCCTGGCTACTCCTCACTCATTGTGATTAATTAGAAGGAGGATTGTGATTGGATGAAAGCAGTGCCTGAGAACCTGATCATACCTACAGTAAATTTTAGGCCTTGTTTGCTCCCAAAACAATTTGTCATGTAAAAATGTATATATACACAGAAGCCAGTTTAATGAGAACACCTGCCCTTCCCATGTTTTGACAACATCATATGTTCAAATTGTACAGTGTAAAGTAATATGGCAGGAAGAAACAGAATCTTTGCAATTCTAGTTTACATTTACATTTACATCATTTAGCAGACGCTCTTATCCAGAGCGACTTACAACAGTGTTTGTTAGTTGTTTTTTTTCGCATACCCCCTGGGGTCAGAGCGCAGGGTCAGCCATTGTACAGCGCCCCCTGGAGCAATTACAGGTTAAGGGCCTTGCTCAAGGGCCCAGCAGAGTAGGATCTCTTTTGGCAGTGACGGGGATTCGAACCGGCAACCTTCGGGATACCAGCGCAGATCCTTAGCCTCAGAGCCACCACTCCGCCCCAGTTAATAATGAAATTGGCAAGGCTAAACAGTTAAGTCTAACGAGGCATGGTAGTGAACGCCCACTGCACCAGCCTGAGAATATCCATCCATCCATTTTCCAACCCGCTGAATCCGAACACAGGGTCACGGGGTCTGCTGGAGCCAATCCCAGCCAACACAAGGCACAAGGCAGGAACCAATCCCGGGCAGGGTGCCAACCCACCGCAGGACATACGCAAACACATCCACACACCAAGCACACACTAGGACCAATTTAGAATCGCCAATCCACCTAACCTGCATGTCTTTGGACTGTGGGAGAAAACCTACCCAGACATGGGGAGAACATGCAAACTCCACACAGGGAGGACCCGGGAAGTGAACCCAGGTCCCCAGGTCTCCCAAGTGCGAGGCAGCAGCGCTACCCACTGTGCCACCATGCCACCCCTGAGAATATCAAGACCAGAAAACCTGTTGTTTTTTTAATGCTCAGTGTAATGTGTATAGTGGCTAAACACCAAGAAAACATCCAGCCAGTATTGGTAATGTAACATTTCTGAAAAGAGCTGATAAAAATTGGGAAGACTTGTGCTTAGTGCAGAGTCTTTCACCAAAATCCTAAGTACATTAGTGTGAGGAGGCTTTTCAAAATACAAAACTTCTTATGACATTCTTGTTAAGGGAAAACAAAGTATAGTTACAGTTAATTGCTCACCCAATTTCGGACCAAAGCTAGAGAAAAGTCATTGTAGTAAAACTGAGTTTAAAATACATGCCAGATGCATTTGGGTCTATATCTTTCTATAGGCTAATTATAAAGGCAGATCTGTACTTGACCAGTCATGCATAAAGGGTAGACTTATCAGGATCGTAATGGCAAAATCATAATGTTACTAAAGAAGTCCCATATGTTTAAATTAATCCCTGAAATAAACAGACTAGCCCAATATAATCACAAAATAAGGTCTAATAAATATATAAATCATCTGTAAACACTGAAGAATGATTACTGTTTTCTGTGTCCAGATTGTAATTCTGCCATCCAGCCTACAGTACCTTTCAACAATGTTGAAAATCTCTGGCCCATTTTGCATTGAATATCAGGCTTCTCAGGTACATTGAAGTTTTTAATATTTCAAAGTTTTTAATATTTCATTTGAATAAAAGCACAACTATGGTCCTCTGCTTCTGAAACTTTGAATACCAGTAACAACTTCTTGATACATTCCAAAAACGTTGGGACAGGAGTATGATTACTCGTGTGTTACATCACCTTTGCTTTTAATAACACTCAATAATTGTTTGGTAACTGAAGACACTGATTGTAGTAGGGCTGTCAGACCAATTTTTGCTATTCAAACATAACTCAGATTTATTTTACAAAGATCTTTTTTTGAAGGAAAAGCTGATATTTGATTGTCAAAGAATAGTTGTTTGTTTTACCAGCACTAATTTTGGAATCCTGTTACTCCAGGTGCTTCACTCTCATGATTGGTCTTTTCATAATTTTGAATGGTTAGCTTGTTATCTTCATTAGTAAAACTTTCAGCCAGACACCTTTGCAAAATATTTTTTTTCCTGTCCCACTGCTCTGCACTTTAATCTACTGTACAAGTGAACTCTGAACAGTTTTTCTAATCACACAGAAAGTATAATTTTGCATCCGATTGTTTCCCATTCACTCTTAAACCTCAGATTCCTGAGTTTTGTTTAAAGTTAAGACATCCTTATTAAAGCAAATGGAAAATAACTGTCATAATTCTGATTTTCTTAAAACCCCAACTTTAAAGAGCCTCATCACCTGCTATGCCTTGTCCCACAATTAGTCTCTGTATTATGTGCCTGCTGGTTCAACACAATGACTGAAACTAAGGTGTAATTAAAAAATATTACGGCCACTTTTATTAAAAAATGTCTTCATCTGTAAAAGATGATCCTGTTTTCTGGGTGAGCACACAGGTGCCGACTGGCCTTTTATTCTGAATAATGTAATATTAACTTACCTTGCCACTTCCTGTTGGACACTTCCAAAATAATAAACAAGCCTGCCTTCATCCTGCAAGCCTCTTGCCTGCATTTTTACTTTGCTTTCTGTTCTCACTCTGTTGCTCTCTCACTAAATAACTAGTATTCCTTTTGATTTTAAACTGCTCTGTCTGTGCCTGTTGACAGCAAGACACGTGATGATATTTTTGCTCCACAGGACTCCAGCAACAGTGTCATAATGTGATTCATGATTTACAGATACATGAGTACCTATAAAAGTAAAACATTTTAATAATAATGTAGTGTAGCATGGTGCCAGCGTGTGTGGCTCATATGAATTTCACCACCATTTTTGTGGTTTTTAATGCTTTGCTATCCTGTGAAGGACTTTTAAACCCAGCTGTCAAGACTAGGCTGAAAAAAAGACAGCAGTGCAGTTGCTCGGGATTTTGATGGCTTGTTTGGGCTTGATTCTGTGGCCGCTAGTGTGATTGTTCCCATAATAATAAAGTATAAAAAAATCATGTACAAACATACATGTAAGTTAGAATATATTCTGGCTCCAGAGCCACACTGTTGTAGAATGTGCTGAATGTGGTTAATACAGTTTTGTTGAAATAAGCAAGGACATCCCCAAAAAACAGAGTAGATGGCAACATATTTTGCTCTAAAAGTTTGTTTTCTTTAGCGTTAATGGTGCTGTCACAGTGTCCATGTTTCCTATATCATGGGCACCAACACAACCCGTATAATGACAGAAACAAGCTTTCTACCTTGATGTTGTTAACAACTAGGATTATCCTCTTCTTTTTGCCATGGAGAACACAATGTCTTTTTTCCCTAAAAACAACTTGAAATATGGACTTGTCAGACCAAGTACACATTTCCAACTTGCCTCAGTCTATCTCAGATGAGCTTTAGCTCAAAGAAGTTACCAGTGTTTCTGAATGTTGCTGATGTGCTTTGTCAATGCAAACTATACTGCAGTTTTAGGTTGCATTTGTATGCATTTGAAGATGCTTTAATGAGCTGTGTTTACTAACATCAGCCTTCCGAAATATTCCTGAGCCCATGTGTCTAACACCCATTACAGAAGAGTTTTGTTTTTTATACAGTGCTGTCTGAGAGCTTGAAGATCATGTGTATTCAAAATTGGTTTGCAGCCTTGCCCTTTACGTACATGGATTTCCCCAGATTCTCCGAATCTTTTAATAATTTAAAGGATAGTAGATGGCAAGAACCCTTGTTCAGCTATTTGCTCATGGAGTTCAGCGCAAAGTGGCAAGCCTCAGACCATCTTTGCTTGTAAATGACAGAGCCTTTTGTGGATCCTGTTTTTATACCCAACTAGCAAAATACCCGCGCTTTGCAGCGGAGAAGTAGTGTGTTAAAGAGGTTATGTAAACATATATATACATATACATATATACATATATATATATACATATCTACATATACACATATCTACATATACATATATATACATATATACATACATACATAGTGCGTTGTAACACGGGCTGTGATTGTTACATGGGAGGGAGACGACAAATCACAGCTTCCCGCTTTCTAATCGGGCCTGTGATTGGTGCTTTGACTGATGCCCAGATCCCACAGTATCTCCCCTTAGGAGAGGCGTTAGGCAAGTGTAATTGAATAGCGGTGTGCTTTACACCTGTTTTTAAGGCTTATTGACTGAAAGGGGCTTTCATGAAAAAAGTTAGGGCTTTGCTACAGGATACACCCTCCACAAGTTAAGGAAGTAAAAATAAAGGTATATATTTCTGTTTTATTTAAACCTTTTAAGTTTGTATGCGGGCGGTATGGTGGCGCAGTGAATGGTGCCAGTTAGGAGACCCGGGTTCGCTTCCCTGCGTGGAGTTTGAATGTTCTCCTCGTGTCTGTCTGGGTTTCCTCCGGGTACTCCTGTTTCCTCCCACAGTCCAAAGACATGCAGGTTAGGTGCATTGGCGATTCTAAATTGTCCCTGGTGTGTGGGTGTGTGTGGGTGTGTGCGCCCTGCGGTGGGCTGGCACCTTGCCCGGGGTTTGTTTCCTGCCTTGTGCCCTGTGTTGGCAGGGATTAGCTCCTGTATTTAGGATATAGCAGGTTGGATAATGGATGGATGGACATTTGTATGCATAGCCCCATTTGCCCGTTTTCGTTTTTTTTCTTTCTTCAGTAATATTTCAGCAAACCCGGAGCTTGTCAGTTCAAATCCTGGTACTGACACCACTGTGTGACCCTGAGGAAGTCACTTCACCTGCCTGTGCTGCAAAAAACAAAAGTAATGTAACAAATTGTACCTCAGATGTTGCAAGTTGCTGGAATAAAGGCATAAGTGAAATAGATAAATATGTATTATACACATAGGAACTATTCATTTATTTTCAGTTAAGTCATCTGCAGCAAACCTTTATAAATGAGGGTTTCTCCTTTTTAGATAGTGCAAACTGTTTCTTCTTCATTGAGGTTTTCTCTTGGAGAGCTTTTTTCATTTCATTGAAAATTAAAGCAGCAGCTACCAAAATATGTAGCTTTCTTATTAATTTTTCAACATTGTGTAAAATAACTTTATAAAGTAACATAAAAGGTTTAAATATTGGTTATCCTTTTACACTAAAATATTACTAAAGAGATACAAAAAAAGTAAAATGCATATGTTGTTTTTCTTTAAGGAGATTAAATATTACTGAAGAAAGAAAAAAAAACTAAAACAACCAAATCGGGCTATGCATACGAACTTAAAAGGTTTAAATAAAACAGAAATATATACCTTTATTTTCACTTCCTTAACTTGTGGAGGGTGTATCCTGTAGCAGAGCCCTAACTTTTTTCGTGAAAGCCCGTTTCAGTCAATAAGTCTTAAAAACAGGTGTAAAGATATTGACAATAAGCTACGCAAACCCACCAAGACATCGAATCGTTTAAATCAAGGCGCGAGTCGAAAAACACCATCCCATACTATTAGTTAACAATTAACACATTTCTATATGTATTGTAAGCATACAATACAACTGATAATATGTTGCGCTTATTTATCTGGTGTACTGACATTTTTGCGCGTTTAACGGCTGAAATCCAACGTGGTTTGTGCCCTTCAGAATGAAAACAGTTTGCATTTACCTTTTTAATAAAAGGCGAGCTTTTAATCCTGAGAAATCATCCCGTAAATACACACGTTTAATTGCACATGTGTTAATATGTATGCTTACACACTGTTTCTTCTTCATTGAGGTTTTCTCTAATATGTAGATCGGGGTAATTACATTCACGGCATTCGTAGTCTGAATCACAATCTCATTGTATGGGTGGTTACCTACCAGGTAATGCTTATGGTTGGCCAGCAAGTCAGCTAACATCAGCCACGGTGCCTTCAGTTGTGAGAAGCAGATCATAGATCATATCTTCCTCTTCAAAGAAGTGCTCGTCAGGATCAGAGAATGTCAGAAAGAGAGAGAAAAGCAAACAAATCAATAGGGCTGTTTGGCTTTTAAGTATGCGAAGCACCACGGCACAAAGCTGTTGAAGGCGGCAGCTCACACCCCCTCCGTCAGGAGCAGAGAAAGAGAGAGAGAGACAGAGAAAAACAAACAATCAAAAATCAATACGTGCCCTTTGAGCTTTTAAGTATGCGAAGCACCGTGCAGCATGTCGCTTCACGAAGCAGCTGCACAGAAGGGAGCAACGTGAAGATAATCTTTCAGCATTTTCAGACGAGCGTCCGTGTCGTCTAGGTGTGCGAACAGCCCCCCTGCTCAGTCCCCCTACGTCAGGATCAGAGAATGTCAGCGCAAGAGAGAGAGAAAGAAAAGTAAGTTGGGTAGCTTCTCAGCCATCTGCCAATAGCGTCCCTTGTATGAAATCAACTGGGCAAACCAACTGAGGATGCATGTACCAGAAATTAAAAGACCCATTGTCCTCAGAAATCCGCGAACCAGCAAAAAATCCGCGATATACATTTAAATATGCTTACATATAAAATCCGCGATAGAGTGAAGCTGCGAAAGGTGAAGCACGATATAGTGAAGGATTACTGTAAGCTGTAAGGGATGAGCCTGCCAAATTTCAGCCTTCCACCTACACGGGAAGTTGGAGAATTAGTGATGAGTGAGTGAGTGAGTGAGTGAGGGCTTTGCCTTTTATTAGTATAGATCATAATAGCATCAAATGTCACCTAATCACCTGTTTCCTTGTTGACAATTCCAAAGAGGTGTTTTTTTTATATTTTTTGACAGATTGCAGAGTAAATAGGTACCTGTCCCAACTTTTTTGGAAAGTATTGCAATCATCAAAATTGGAACTAGCTATTATGTACAAATCTATTTTATGTTTATGAGGTGAAACTTTAAATATCTTGTCTTTGTACTATTTTCTGTTAAGTATAGGTAAAAGAGCATCTATAGCTTCTACTACGTTCTATTAATATTTGCATTTTATATACTTTCCCAGTTTCTGGAAATGGGTTGTAATTAACTGAAATTGTTGATATTGCGTGCAGAGTGACTCATTTTAAAACATGGCTGACTAAGGACATTTACAATCAGGACTTTACAAACACCTTGTAAATATTTTTTACAGTTTTTTTTTGCATATTTTGCATAATCCTTCCTTGTTTGTGTTTTAAAGTTGTATTTTTTGCAATCATTGTATAACACACATGGCTCTTAGATGGAGGAGAGAAATTAGCAGTGTTATTGAGTTCCAGTCTCAGGTATGACCTAGATAAATAATGCTGCATAAAAAACTGATTATCACAGTAAAATGATTCACCAATCACAAACAATGTTGATTGTTTTACTACATGTAACACAACAGGTAAAGCAAGACCCATAACAATCCACTAGTTTCCATTGGATTACACTGAAGCTTCTCTGATTCATGTATAAGTCTACTTTTAGTGACACCATCCAAACTACCCTGCAGTTTAGAGATTAGGGTGCTTTGTATCAGCTGCCTTTTCCATCTAATAGGAATGGCAGATGTGTAAAAATAAAAATATGAATGCAAATGTGTGCCTCTGAGCCAGCCAAAATTTATGGAAAACAGCATGTGGTATTTAAGAGATCTCACAGTCCCAACCGTCAGCTTGTAAAAGGAAGCTAATTAGGGAGGCCCAATGTCAGGTTCAAAAGGATGCCTGAAAAAAACAATAAATTTAGTTTGTGAGCACAAGCCTACTTTAACAACTCCTAATGAGTATAAATCACTACTATGCTGAAAACAAAATAAGCACGGTAGTTAAGGCATAAAAAGAATGTGTGAACAAAATGCAACAATTGTCAGAAGCGGCAGCAACTAAAAAACAAAACATGAAGTAGTGAAACCTTGGCATAATAGAAAAATGTGACTTTCTAAAAAGATGAGAATAGCAGATGATTTGCACATGTACTTTTATAAAGGGCAGAAAAGGGCATTTATAACTGCAACTCATGGAGGCTGTGCTACAATGACATTGTTACAAAGAAGCCATTTTGGATATCTGGTACAATGTAACATCAACAGCCATCCATCCATCCATTGTCTCCCGCTTATCCGAGGTCGGGTCGCAGGGGCAGCAGCTTGAGCAGAGATGCCCAGACTTCCCTCTCTCCGGCCACTTCTTCTAGCTCTTCCGGGGGAATCCCAAGGCGTTCCCAGGCCAGCCGAGAGACATAGTCCCTCCAGCGTGTCCTGGGTCTTCCCCGGGGCCTCCTCCCGGTTAGACGTGCCCGGAACACCTCACCAGGGAGGCGTCCAGGAGGCATCCTGATCAGATGCCCGAGCCACCTCATCTGACTCCTCTCGATGCGGAGGAGCAGCGGCTCTACTCTGAGCCCCTCCCGGATGACTGAGCTTCTCACCCTATCTTTAAGGGAAAGCCCAGACACCCTGCGGAGGAAACTCATTTCAGCCGCTTGTATTCAACAGCCAGCCAACAGAAAATTTAAATGAAGAAAAATGAGAAGGAAAACAACGGAGAACTAGAATCAAATGTGCTCAGTTACCAGTGACACTTGACAGAATGGAAGAGTGAAACCAAGAAGAATCAGAGCTCCACACAGTAGCCTACATTTGAGAAGGAAAAAATTGCTGTTTCATATTGGACTGATAGGTATTTGCTTCATTGATAAAAACAATGGAGAGTTCCCCAATATACACAGGCTGTCCCTATAAGTAAAGTATGAAGACTGGACTGAACTCTTGACTAATAAAGAGTGGAAGTGGTGGGTGTTCGATTCAAATGAAAACATGTTTCTTTTGAGCACACTGCTTTGATTTTCTGGAAGTATATGCAAATTAAAAATAAGTACATCTATATGTATTTAATGCATAGTTAACTGACTGACTCACTCACTCATCAACAAAAACACCATTTCCCTAAGGAGTTTTTGGCATTATTGTGCCTAAGTTACAAACCCAGTAATGAACAGTTATTATTCTGTTTAAGTAAGTAAAGGACCAGCAAATGGCTGAAGAGTAGTGAGTTTAAAACTCCAAAATTTAAAAAGAAAGTCTTTATATGAATAAAATAATTTATTTCACACCAATATTAACTAAATAAAACATAGAAAATAAGCATTTTAGGAATTTCTCTCCATAAAGCTGGATTTTACAGTACATAACCAAGACATTTTATGATGCGCAACCCTAGAATCAATTTTCTTTTGTGCTCCATTCTGTCAGCTATCATTATACCAAGTTTAGATTTCATTAATTTGGAAACGTTTCATTACCTTTTTGTAACAGAAGAGTTTGTTTCAGACATGATAAACCCCAGATTGTCACTTTGTGCTTCAATCAATGAAATGAAACACTCAAGGATCACTTAATATACATATTAATTTTGGCTGATCACATTAAAAGTAAATGTGGTTTTTATAGACATGAAGAGTATGTTTCTTGGCAAAACACGGTATCCAATATAACTGTTTTCTGATAGAACGTGACAGAATAAAATTCTTGCTATACTTTGTTATTATTTCATTATGTGAAACATTATTGGTGTAGGGTTTTGCTATTTAACTCTGCTAACAAACACTAAACATAAAACTTGCCTGTTGGTTTTATTCTGCGGTGGGTTGGCACCCTGCCCGAGATTGGTTCCAGCCTTGTGCCCTGTGTTGGCTGGGATTGGCTCCAGCAGACCCCCGTGACCCTGTGTTCGGATTCAGCGGGTTGGAAGATGGATGGATGGATGGTTTTATTGGTATGTGTGTCTGCATCAATATGGAGCAATGCTGGTTTTGGTTTTGTCTAAGAAAGACCATGTACTTCTATCCCAATTTGTTATTTTAATGTTCTGTATATTGTTAAATATTTGTTAAATTGAATTTATGTCATTTTCACCTTTACATATACAATATATATTTCTTTTAAAACTGCATGTGTTTGGCGATAGATTCCTTAGTCATGCCTATAAGTAAACAAATTTGAAGAATTTGTTATGATTTAATTCTCCATGGTGGCTAATTATAAGGAAAATCCTTAATTGACAAAATTTCTTAAAATGAATATGTAGCTTTCAGCATCAGGAAAAAATATCTTCAATTACTTACATAACCTATCTGTGAGTATGAAAGTTTTTCTGTTAATTGGAAATACAATTGTCATGTCATCAGGAAAAAATTTTCCTACTAAGGATCCGTCCTTTTCAAACATAAGTATAGCCAAGGAAGCCAAAGAGATGATGTTGCTGGAGCTGCAGGAATTAAGTGGCCTAGAGACAACTGGACAAAATTATGTAAAACTGTCTGCCAAAAGTTCATGGGAGGAACAGATGAATAGTAGTTTGGAGTGTATGTTTAATGATATCGCTGATGAACATGCAGCAGGATCAGTGAGCTGTGTTCCAATAGCTGTTGCCATACAGCTGGAAACATCCCTGGGTGAGACCAAAGTTTGTCTGAGATGTCAAGGAAATACCTTTTAGCCCCATGCAGTAGTGTAGAGAGTAAAAGATTATTTAGTGCATTATCACAGATTGTTAACGAAACCATGAACAAGCTTACAGTTGAACACGTAGTGGTGATTCTGTTCATCAAAAGGAATCTGCCACTTACCTTCCCAAATTAATCCTAAACCTGTTCAGTGGCAGGTGTCCCTCAATGACTTTTGACCTATATGCCATTATGCCACCTTGCTAGCTATCTCAAAAAATGGGATATCAGTAAGATAAATTTTGTTGTTATGTTAAGCCAAATTCCTATAGACAGTGTGTTATACTATTGCATCCCATGTTGAAAGACTTGAAAAATGTTGGTTCGACTTACATACATACATGTGTATGTAAGTTTTGACTTTTTTCTGTGAATATTGAGCCATTTTAAAAATGGTGTTGTACTCAATTCTATGGAATGTACCCTACTTTTAGTTATTTGTTCAATTTTGAATTATTTTATTCTAAGTTAAGAGTCTCATATTTGATGTTAACAGTGAAGCTGAGTAGATGGACATTATAATTAACAAATTATATCTCCCAGCCTTCAGTCTCACTACAATGGTATTGGTAATGGTAGTTTTACTTGGTCTGATGCATCCCTCATCTCAAACATTGTAAACCTGTTTGGACATCAACTAATAAGTAATAATAATATTAGGTCAGTGGAGCCGCTTACTCTGAAACATGCTATACACAACTTCCCATGAGTAAAACATTCCTGCATTAGATCAATTCCTGCTGCTCCTATTGATTTGGCTTTTGTTGATGGGCACTGCAAAACATAATTTTAGAGGAAAGTGTATATTTTTTTATTTGAAATGGTAATCTGGGAATAATTTGAAATTTCAGTATATATTGTTTTCATTATTAGATGTTTGCAATTTTTATTTGTTTTTTTTTTTTTTTAATTTATTTATTTTATTAATTTTCATTGTAATCATTCCATACAAACAGATCAATTTATAACCCAACAAATTTGAAGACTAATCAAACCCTACCCCTGAGAAGGAGAGCTTAGCTAAAGGAAAATTGCTTAAGGCTTTTTAATAAGGCAACATTAAACAAAAGAAAGGGAGAAGTAAATATCTATGTAAATAAGAGATGGAGAAGGGAGTTAAATGCAGTAATAGTTATTTCTCTTATTCTAAAATAATATTGATTAAATCCTGCCATGTTTTGAAAAAATTTTGTACAGATCCTCTAACTGAAAATTTGATTTTTTCCAATTTCAAATAATATAAAACATCGGTTTCCCACTGACTTATAAGAGGAGAATTAGGATTCTTCCAATTTAACAAAATAAGTCTGCGTGCCAAAAGTGTAGTGAATGCAATCACCGTTTGCTTGTCCTTCTCCAATTCAAGTCCATCTGGAAGAACACCGAACACAGCTGTTAATGGGTTAGGAGGGATTGTGATACCAAGGCTGTCTGAGAGGCACTTAAAAATTTTTGTCCAAAATGATGTTAGTTTGGTGCAGGCCCAAAAACATGTGACCCAGTGAGGCAGGAGCTTGGTTGCAGCGTTCGCAGGTTGGATCCTGCCCTGGAAACATTTTGGACAGTTTTAAGCGAGACAGATGGGCTCGATATATAATTTTTAGTTGAATAATTCTATGCTTTGCGCATATAGAACTCGAGTGAATTCTCTGCTTTGCTACCTTCCACTCCTTTTCTGATATATTGATTAAGAGATCTTCTTCCCAATGTCCTCTTGGATCTTTGAAAGGTAGGGACTCTAATAAGATTTTATATATTGCGGAAATAGTGTTTATTTCCTCGAAATTGAGCAGTATTTTTTCCAGCATTGTGGAGGGTGCAAGGTGGGGGAAATCGGGCAATTTCTGTTTAACAAAATTTCTAATTTGAAGATAGTAAAAGAAATGTGTAGCTGGGAGGTTGAATTTTGAACGTAATTGTTCAAAAGATGTAAATATGTTGTCTATATAAAGATCTCTGAGCATTTTAATCCCAAAACTTTTCCAGGTATTAAAAACTGGATATACTTGCGAAGGTTGAAAGAGGTGGTTCTCTTGCAGAGGTGCCACTGATAAAAGATTTTCCATCTTAAAATGCTTTCTAATTTGGTTCCATATTCTGAGTGAGTAAAGCACAATTGGGTTATTAATATATTTGCGATAACTTTCATTTATTGGAGAGCAGAGCAGGGAATATAAAGAAGTACTACAGGATTTTACTTCTATTGCGGACCAAGCCTGTGTATGTTCATTTATTTGTCTCCAGGTTTTTATGGCTTGTATGTTTGCTGCCCAGTAATAAAACTGAAAATTACGTAAAGCCATGCCACCTTCTGCCTGAGGTCTTTGTAGGGTCGCTCTTCGGATACGTGGGTGTTTTGAGTTCCAAATGAATGAGGTTATTGTTGAATCTGTTTAAAAAACGATTTATTGATATATATTGGAATGTTTTGAAATAAAAAGAGAAGTTTAGGAAGGATATTCATCTTAACAATGTTAATTCTTCCGGCTAGAGTGAGATGAAAGGTTGACCATCTATGCAAGTCTTGCTTAATTTTTTCCATACAGATGCCAAAATTTTGTTGATAGAGAGCTTTATGTTTACTTGTGAAATTTACCCCTAGGTATTTAAACTGATCTGCTATGGTAAAAGGTAGGGTGTCTAATCTAATATTATATGCTTGTGAATTCACTGGAAAGAGTATACTTTTATTCAGATTAATTCTAAGACCAGATATCTTTTGCAATTCTGTTAGTGCTATTAAAACAGCGGGGACAGTGTTTTCTGGGTCTGATATATATAAGACCATATCATCTGCATATAGAGAAATTTTCTGTTCCAGTCCTTCTCTGACAATCCCCTTTATCTGATAAGAATTTTTTATTTGTTTATATTGTTTACACAGGTGTTTCTTTTTGTGTTTTTAGTTAGTTGTATGTGGTCTTCATTTAAAGTACGCAGACAGAAATGTATACATAAGTTTTGTAGAGTATGGGGTATCTCTATTCAGAGTAAGGACATGCACATGTTAATGTAAATGATTTTGGAGGTTAGGTTTGGGGGTCCGGTTTCAGAGTCTGTAGATGCAGTTGTATATTACAGTGGTATAGCCTGTAGGGGACCCATTAAGTTTACACTGATGCCACCAGTCTAAGGATGTTTTTAGGATGTGTGGGTATCAGGGTCTTAGCCTCATCTGTGATTGTTGCTGGTAACCTTACATGTACAGGTGCTGGTCATAAAATTAGAATATCAAGACAAAGTTGATTTATTTCAGTAATTCCATTCAAAAAGTGAAACTTGTATATTAGATTCATTCATTACACACAGACTGATGTATTTCAAATGTTTATTTCTTTTAATGTTGATGATTATAACTGACAACTAACGAAAGTCCCAAATTCAGTATCTCGGAAAATTAGAGTACAGTAATCCCTTACCTATCGCGGGGGTTACGTTCCAGAGCCCCCCGCGATAGGTGAAAATCCGCGAAGTAGCGACCTATATTTATTTTATTATTTATACATATTTTAAGGCTTTATAAACCCATTCCCACACTCTTATAAACCTTTCTCGCTCTCTTGTTAACCTTTCCCACACTCTTATAAACACTTCCTATGCTCTTAAACACTTTCTACATTCTTAAACACCTCAGACCAACACTGCACGCAGCGATCAGACGTCAATGTGTCTGCACTCGCTTTGTGAAGGGGGGCAGCTGAACTCACGCTGAGCAGAAATGGACTTTGTGCTGCTTCTGCCAAAATGCCTGCTTGTCGCTCTGCCCGTTTGGAAGGAGGAGGAGTGTGTGTGTGTGTGGGTGTGTGAGAGCTGAACGCACCTTCGCTCAAACCCCCCCTCCCCGGAAGCACAGTATGCTCCTGCCACTTCGCATTGTCAAGGGGGTGGGGAGCTGAATGAATGCTAAGGAGAAGTGGACTTTGTGCTGGCTTTGTGCTGCTTGTCGCTCTGCGTGTCAATAATTTAAAAGCCTGTACAATCAGGCTTTTAGGTGTACATCACCTATTTTCCTGTCTCACTGTCTTGTCTTGCGTGAAGTTAAAATGTTTTATAATAGTGAGATGTTACTCATATCCTTAGCCCGACATCCACATATCATATGTGTTAACAAAGTGTGTTTTATAAGTTTACATGTGTTTAAAGCATGTGGGATGGGTATTTTAAGGCTTAAACTATAAAAATGTTTATTTATATGGTCTTTCTATATCGCGGATTTTCTCCTGTTGCTGATGGGTCTGGAACATAACTTCCGCGATAGGCGGGCAATCACTTGTATTTAAAAACCCGCGAAGTCGTGAATCCGCGAAAAGTGAACCGCAAAGTAGCGAGGGATTACTGTATTGTGAAAAGGTTCAATATTGAAGACACCTGGTGCCACACTCTAATCAGCTAATTAACTCAAAACACCTGCAAAAGCCTTTAAATGGTCTCTCAGTCTAGTTCTGTAGGCTACACAATCATGGGGAAGACTGCTGACTTGACAGTTGTCCAAAAGACGACCATTGACACCTTGCACAAGGAGGGCAAGACACAAAAGGTCATTGCTAAAGAGGCTGGCTGTTCACAGAGCTCTGTGTCCAAGCACATTAATAGAGAGGCGAAGGGAAGGACAAGATGTGGTAGAAAAAAGTGTACAAGCAATAGGGATAACCGCACCCTGGAGAGGATTGTGAATCAAAACCCATTCAAAAATGTGGGGGAGATTCACAAAGAGTGGACTGCAGCTGGAGTCAGTGCTTCAAGAACCACCACGCACAGACGTATGCAAGACATGGGTTTCAGCTGTCGCATTCGTTGTGTCAAGCCACTCTTGAACAAGAGACAGCGTCAGAAGCGTCTCGCGTTTGGACTGCTGCTGAGTGGTCCAAAGTTATGTTCTCTTATGAAAGTAAATTTTGCATTTCCTTTGGAAATCAAGGTCCCAGAGTCTGGAGGAAGAGAGGAGAGGCACAGAATCCACGTTGCATGAGGTCCAGTGTAAAGTTTCCACAGTCAGTGATTGTTTAGGGTGCCATGTCATCTGCTGGTGTTGGTTCATTGTGTTTTCTGAGGTCCAAGGTCAACGCAGCCGTCTACCAGGAAGTTTTAGAGCACTTCATGCTTCCTGCTGCTGACGAACTTTATGGAGATGCAGATTTCATTTTCCAACAGGACCTGGCACCTGCACATAGTGCCAAAGCTACCAGTACCTGGTTTAAGGACCATGGTATCCCTGTTCTTGATTGGCCAGCAAACTCTCCTGACCTTAACCCCATAGAAAATCTATGGGGTATTGTGAAGAGGAAGATGCAATACGCCAGACCCAACAATTCAGAAGAGCTGAAGGCCACTATCAGAGCAACATGGGCTTTCATAACACCTGAGCTGTGCCACAGACTGATCGACTCCATGCCACGCCACATTGCTGCAGTAATCCAGGCCAAAGGAGCCCCAGCTAAATATTGAGTGCTGTACATGCTCATACTTTTCATGTTCATACCTTTCAGTTGGCCAACATTTCTAAAAATCCTTTTTTTGCATTGGTCTTAATTGATATTCTAATTTTCCGAGATACTGAATTTGGGACTTTCATTAGTTGTCAGTTATAATCATCAACATTAAAAGAAATAAACATTTGAAATACATCAGTCTGTGTGTAATGAATGAATCTAATATACAAGTTTCACTTTTTGAATGGAATTACTGAAATAAATCAACTTTGTCATGATATTCTAATTTTATGACCAGCACCTGTATGTGAATCAAAGAGTTTTGAGGCTTTTGCGCACATTTATATAATTGTTTAGGCACTGTGTTGTATTTGATGTACCCTAAGTTCTTGTCTATAAGCCGCGGCTTATCTAAGGAAAAAAGTTGTGAAAATGAAAAAATAGAATATCGGCTTATACATAAGTCCGGCTTATACATCCATCACGGGGGTTGCGTTCCAGAGCCACCCGCGAAATAAGAATATCCGCGAAGTAGAAACCATATGTTTATATGGTTATTTTTATATTGTCATGCTTGGGTCACAGATTTGCGCAGAAACACAGGAGGTTGTAGAGAGACTGGAACGTTATTCAAACACTGCAAACAAACATTTGTCTCTTTTTCAAAAGTTTAAACTGTGCTCCATGACAAGACAGAGATGACAGTTCCGTCTCACAATTAATTGAATGCAAACATATCTTCCTCTTCAAAGGAGTGAAGCAAACAAATCAATATGTCTGTTTGGCTTTTAAGTATGCGAAGCACCGCGGCACAAAGCTGTTGAAGGTGGCAGCTCACACCCCCTCCGTCAGGAGCAGACAAAGAGAGAGAGAGGGAGAGTTTGTTTTTCAGTCAAAAATCAATACGTGCCCTTCGAGCTTTTAAGTATGCGAAGCACTGTGCAGCATGTCTTTTCAGGAATCAGCTTTACAAAAGATAGCAACGTGAAGATAATCTTTCAGCATTTTTAGACGAGCGTCCGTATCGTTTAGGTGTGCAAACAGCCCCCCTGCTCAATCCCCATACGTCAGGATCACAGATAGTCAGCGCAAGAGAGACAGAAAAGTAAGCCGGGTAGCTTCTCAGCCATCTGCCAATAGCGTCCCTTGTATGAAATCAACTGGGCAAACCAACTGAGGAAGCATGTACCAGAAATTAAAAGACCCATTGTCCGCAGAAATCCGCGATATATATTTAAATATGCTTACATATAAAATCACAATTTAAATGACCGCTACGCGCTCGTGTTGACTCGGCGACGCCCAGAGCAGAAAGAACGCGCTCCGGCCGCTCCAACCGCGCCATGCGGGGAGTGAGAGAGACGCCAATATCTCACACTCTCTCCCCCCTTAAAGAAATTAAATGGGCGCGAGTGAGACCACTGACCTCCCTCCCTTCTATTAGTTATAGGTTATAGTACGTTCGGCTTATCCATGAGTCCGGCTTATCTATGATACGATTTTATTTTAAAAATTCTTATGATTTTTGGTCTCCGGCTAATACATGAGTCCGGCTTATAGACAAGAACTTAGGGTACAAAAAAGTCAGGGGCTTACTGTAATTGAGCTTGTTTATAGGTGACCAAAATATAAGGAGCTGGGCATAACAGATCAGGTCATAAGCCTTTGAAGCCCAAAAACGCCACTGTGTCAGTCCAGATTTGGTTTGGACTAGAAGACACCACTTTCACCTCTACTTCTCTCTCCCTCCCTTTGACAAAGCAACACCTATGCTAATAACCACAGTACCTGGCACTCAAAGTTTATAGTGTGCTTGCTAACCATTGAGGTTTGTGTCGCCCTTAAGCTTTGCTGAACTTTCCCCATCCATTTCTTAACTGACTGTACACAGCAAATGTGATCATGTCTTTTTTTCTTGTCCTCTCATCAGACATCCGTCCACCTTAATGGTTAGTGGAGCTGTTTGGCCCATCAGTCATATCTGTTCTGTCCTCCTTTTGCATAAATCATGCTCTCTGAGCAGAGCGTGCACATTAGCATCTACTATGTGGTAAAACACTAAGGTCTGTGTTTAATTCTTCAGAGTAATCTGATTGGTTAGTTTGACTTTGGCGTGATTTGTCATTTTTGGTTATACAAAGAAAACATAGGTGCAATTGTGAGATGCATGGGGTGGATTAAAGGTGCATGCTGAGAGAGAGTCGCCTTCAAAGATGGAAGGAATAAAACGAGAAAGAAGATGAAAAAGGCATCTTGAAAATAATCGCAGAGTCTGAGAAGAAGGCTTTATGGGACCACGCTCAGGAAAGGGAGTGCTGGTAAAGAGAGATTCAGACACATGCGAATAAAGAGGAAAGGTGCTGAAAGTACATGTAGAGCAAGAGATAGCAAATCATATTATATTACCTGTCTTTGATAGGTACCATGGCTAGTACTATTAGTAAATATTGACAAATAAAAAAAAAAAAATAGAAAAATATTCACTAACAAAAAAATGGGTTGGCTAATTTTTTTCAAAGCGTTTTTGAGATTTTAGGGTATTTAATTAGTCTATTGGAAGCAGGGGGTTACCCCTAAATACTGATATATTGAAATTTAATTTCTTAATAGATACCCATTGGTCTAGATGTACAAAGCTGCCATATTTCACTACTTTAACTAAATGAAATATAGTATTGTTGTTGGAGAGTGATTCCAACAGCCCATCAGTCAGTTAACTTTGCATTTTATATATGTAGATAGATATAGCTATGTTATTTTTTGAAAACTCGTCTTCGTTCTTGAATTTTTGTATTTTTTAGTTTTGTTGTTTTGAGATTTTTTTTGAGTTTTGGGCTTATTTTGAAAATTTCTTTGATTTGATGAATTAATATTAAATATATATTGTTTAATGTAGTTGATCTATACTAATTAATAAAAGGCAAAGCCCTCACTGACTCACTGACTGACTGACTGACTGACTGACTGACTGACTGACTCACTCATCACTAATTCTGCAACTTCCTGTGTAGGTGGAAGGCTGAAATTTGGCAGGCTGATTCCTTACAGCTTACTTACAAAAGTTAGGCAGGTTTCATTTCGAAATTCAATGCGTAATGGTCATAACTGGAACCTCTTTTTTCACAATATACTGTAATGGACGGCAGCTCGATGGCCATGGGAGGAGGAGTTGAGTGTCACGTCATCACGCCTCCCACGTAATCACGTGAAAAGACTGTGAACGCAGTAGGGAGAAATGAAGGAGGAGCCGCAAACAGTGAAGAATAAAAAATTCATTAAACAATTGAGAAGGGAGCAAAACAATAAGAAGCGAGCGAGTGAAGCATACAAGCATCTTCATAAGGGAAACAAAGCACGGTGTAAAACGTAAGTTTAAATTAAGTTTATAGAAACGCTCCCGCTGCGGATTGCAATAACATATTTGCGAGATAAAAGAACGCAGTAGGGAGAAATGAAGGAAGAGCCGCAAACCGCGAAGAACAAAAAATTCATTAAACAATTGAGAAGGGAGCGAAACAATAAGAAGCGAGCGAGTGAAGCATACAAGCATCTTCATAAGGGAAAAAAGCACGGTGTAAAATGTAAGTTTAAATTAAGTTTATAGAAACACTCCCGCTGCGGATTGCAATAACATATTCGCGAGATAAAAGTTTAATGAGAAGACGCGAGGTATAAACGAACCCACGCCGTAGCACAACGTTAGGGGCTTCACCTCTGGCGCTGACCTTCGAGATTCGATTCCCGAGAGGGGATGCAATGAGTGTGTACGCATGAAGAGCACAGAATTAGGGCGAAACACGTGACTCGTACTCTTTACATAATTTGAAAGTAAACAATTTCAACCATTCTATGATCTGCTTCTCGCAACTGAAAGACGGCACATGGCGGATGTTAGCCGACTTGCTGACCGCAACGTTAGGGGCTTCAACTCTGGCGCTGACGATAGAGATTTGATTCCCGAGAGGGGATGCAGTGAGTGTGTACGCCTGATGAGCCCAGAATTAGGGAGAAACACGTGTCACATACTCTTTGCATTATTTGAAAGTAAACTATTATAACCATTGTATGATCTGCTTCTGGGAACAGAAAGAGGGCACGTGGCGGACGTAAGGCGACTTGCTGACAAACCACAAGCGTGACCTGGCAGGTAACCACCCATACAATCAGATTGTGATTCAGAAAACGAATG